>NW_027142303.1:0-164205 GCF_036365525.1 Heterodontus francisci
TGAACTTCAGTTACGACGACAGATTGGAGAAGCTGGGCTGTTCTCCTTAGAGGAGAGAAGGCTGAGAGGAGATTTGATAGAGGTGTTCAAAATCACGAGGGGTCTGGACAGAGTAGATAGAGAGAAACTGTTCCCATTGGCGGAAGGATCCAGAACAAGAGGATGCGATTTAAGGTGACTGGCAAAAGAAGCAATGGAGACGTGAGGAAATACTTCATCACACGACGAGTGATTCGGATCTGGAATGCACTGCCTGAGAGTGCGGTGGAGGCAGATTCAATCGAGGCCTTCAAAAGGGAATCGGATAATTATCTGAAGAGAAAAAATTTGTGAGCTCAAACTTAAAACCTTCTGACTCTGAGGAGAGAGTGAGACCCATTGAAGCCACACAGATAGAAACCGGGGAGTCGGGTTATCAATCAGACTGCGGGGGAGTGGGGGGGAAACACTGAAGGTTTTGGGACCGCCCCTTCAGGTGATGCCACACTGGCTGCAGTATAACTGCAGTCTGACTTTTATTTTGATGGGTGTTTAATGTGTCTGAAAATCAGTGAATGTGACTGAACATCACTGAGGGCTGGGGCAAGACGGTTTCTGCAGAAGTCGCAGACTGAGTCGGAACTGATTCCAAAGTAAATTCTGGAACCTCTGACAAATCGTTCTGGTATGCAGGCTCGTCCTGTTGCCACACAAACAGTAACTGGAGTATTCGTCAGTGTGTGTGTGTGTGTGTCATCAGATTGGATCTGCCAGGGCTGGGCTCGACTGTATAGTTTGGTGTTCGGTTTGTTGGGGAAATAACATTCCCTCGTGACGGGCAGACGCTCTGTGTGGGCAAAGATCTCGATTGCCACCTGCTGGCACAGTGCGGTGATGCAGAGGGGAGAACCTGGGGGAATGCCAAGAGATTGGAAAGCAGGTGGCGAGCTGGGACTGAGTGAAAGACGTGCATCTCGCTAGCGCCTGTCACCAGCGCAGGGAGCCCCAAAGGGCTTCACAGCCCAGGGTGTACTTTTTTTTTTATGAAACGCAGTCACTGTTGTAACGTAGGAAACGCAAATTGCGCACAGCAAGATTCCGCCAACAGCAACGTGCTAATTGCCCAGATCGTCTGTCACTGAGACGACGACGACCTGCATTGAGATGGCGCTCTTCAAGGCCATGAAACATCCCAAGGCGCCCCGCATTGAGCTATCCGGGCAGGTGACCAAAAGCGGGTCGACGAGCTGGTTTTAAGGGAACGGTAGGTTCGTGGTGATGCTAGTAATCCAAAGGCCCCGACTAGTGCTCCGGAGACTTTGGCCGGGCTTTTCATCCGAGAGTCCCGCGTCGGCCCTTCCGTGGGAGAGGCCTGCCGAGTCAGGAACTTAACTGGACAGCGGCGGGCCTTTCCTGGGTTCAAGGACCCCGGTGACGGGAGACCCGCCATTGGAGAGCTGCCGGCCAATCAGAGGCTGGTGGCTGCTGTCGGTGGAGCAGGCGCCTGAGGCCCAGGAGTGTCGCTGAACCCAGGCCTCGGGCAGGTCAGGGCTGTGGGAGGGCGGTGGGGGGGGGGGGGGGTGGTCGCAGGGAAGTTGGGGGTTGGGAATTGGCAGCAAGGGCAGGGATGCGGCTCTCAGCAGGCCCTAACGGGGATGCGAGGATGAAAACGTGGAGGAGAAATTTTAAATGGAGGCGTTGCTGGACTGCAGGTCAGCGAGCACAGGCGGGTGAGGGGTGAACGGGACTTGGTGAGAGTTAGGACACGGGGGCAGCAGAGTTTGGGATGCGATGACGTTTACGGAGAGTGGAATATCGGAGAGTGACGGGCATTTCCCCCTTGTTCGCGCCTGTGTCTACACTCCCATTTTTACTGCTTTGGGATTTGAGTAACCTGTTCCTATTTCTCAGAAATGCCAAGAAGGAATCTGAACTGACCGCGGCCCTGGCTCGCCTCAGAGACCTGGAGGCAATCCTCAACTCCAAGGATGCTGCCCTCTCCACCGCACTCGGGGAGAAGCGGAATCTGGAAAATGACCTCCGGGACCTGCGAGGGCAGATTGCAAAGGTACGAGACTGACGGGTGCGGCCATCTTCCAAGGGACAACTGAGTGTGTGTGTGTGTGTGTGTGTGTGTGTGTGTGTGTGTGTGTGTGTGTGTGTGTGTGTGTGTGTGTGTGTGTGTGTGTGTGTGTGTGTGTGTGTGTGTGTGTGTGTGTGTGTGTCCCTCTCTCTCTCTCGGGGTCGTTACACTGACACTCACTCTCTTTTCTTCTGTCTGGTCTAGTATCGAGCTGATGGTTTGTTTTTTTTTGTTTGTTGCTCGCCTTCTAGCTGGACCTGGCTCTGAATGACGCCAAGAAACAGCTCCATGATGAAATGTTGCGGAGGGTGGAAAGCGAGAACCGGGCTCAGACACTGCAGGAGGAGCTCGACTTCCAGAGGAACCTGTACGACGAGGTGAGTACCCAGCCTGAGCCGGGCTCTCACCGATCCCGCAAACGTGCAGCCAGTCCATGCTAGTTAAACTCTGTGCCCCCGCCCAGGGCGCGAAGGGTACTCCTTGTCTCCCTCTGTCTGTCTCTGCTGCTCCTCTCCCTTGCTCTTGAGTCCTCTCTAAATGTGTGTCTCTCTCTCTCTGCTTCTCTCTGCCTTTCTGACTCTCTCTCTGCTTCTCTCTCTCTCTCTGCATCTCTCTCTGCTTCTCTCTGCCTTTCTCTCTGTCTCTCTCTCTCTCTCTCTCTCTGCTTCTCTCTCTCTCTCTCTCTGCTTCTCTCTCTCTCTCTCTGCTTCTCTCTCTCTCTCTCTCTGCTTCTCTCTCTCTCTCTCTGCTTCTCTCTCTCTCTCTCTGCTTCTCTCTCTCTCTCTCTCTGCTTCTCTCTCTCTCTCTCTCTGCTTCTCTCTCTCTCTCTCTCTGCTTCTCTCTCTCTCTCTCTGCTTCTCTCTCTCTCTCTCTGCTTCTCTCTCTCTCTCTCTGCTTTCTCTCTCTCTCTGCCTCTCTCTCTGCTTCTCTCTCTCTGCTTTCTCTCTCTGCCTCTCTCTCTGCCTCTCTCTCTCTCTCTGCCTCTCTCTCTCTCTCTCTGCTTTCTCTCTCTCTCTCTGCTTTCTCTCTCTCTCTCTCTGCCTCTCTCTGCTTCTCTCTCTCTCTCTCTCTGCTTCTCTCTCTCTCTCTCTCTGCTTCTCTCTCTCTCTCTCTCTGCTTCTCTCTCTCTCTCTCTCTGCTTCTCTCTCTCTCTCTCTCTGCTTCTCTCTCTCTCTCTCTGCTTCTCTCTCTCTCTCTCTGCTTCTCTCTCTCTCTGCTTTCTCTCTCTCTCTCTCTCTGCTTTCTCTCTCTCTCTCTCTCTGCTTTCTCTCTCTCTCTGCCTCTCTCTCTCTGCTTTCTCTCGCTGCCTCTCTCTCTGCCTCTCTCTCTCTCTCTGCCTCTCTCTCTCTCTCTGCCTCTCTCTCTCTGCTTTCTCTCTCTCTCTCTGCTTTCTCTCTCTCTCTCTGCTTTCTCTCTCTCTCTCTGCTTTCTCTCTCTCTCTCTCTGCTTCTCTCTCTCTGCTTCTCTCTCTCTGCCTCTCTCTCTCTCTGCCTCTCTCTCTCTCTGCCTCTCTCTCTCTCTGCTCCTCTCTCTCTCTCTGCTCCTCTCTCTCTCTCTCTCTCTCTCTCTGCTTCTCTCTGCTCCTCTCTCTGCTCCTCTCTCTGCCTCTCTCTCTGCCTCTCTCTCTGCTTCTCTCTCTCTCTCTGCTTCTCTCTCTCTCTCTGCTTCTCTCTCTCTCTCTGCTTCTCTCTCTCTCTCTGCTTCTCTCTCTCTGCTTCTCTCTCTCTGCTTCTCTCTCTCTGCTTCTCTCTCTCTGCTTCTCTCTCTCTGCTTCTCTCTCTCTGCTTCTCTCTCTCTGCTTCTCTCTCTCTGCTCCTCTCTCTGCTCCTCTCTCTGCTCCTCTCTCTGCTCCTCTCTCTCTCTCTCTCTCTCTCTGCCTCTCTCTCTGCTCCTCTCTCTCTCTCTGCTCCTCTCTCTCTCTCTCTCTGCTCCTCTCTCTCTCTCTGCTCCTCTCTCTCTCTCTGCTCCTCTCTCTCTCTCTGCTCCTCTCTCTCTCTCTGCTCCTCTCTCTCTCTCTCTGCTTTCTCTCTCTCTCTCTGCTTTCTCTCTCTCTCTCTCTGCCTCTCTCTGCTTCTCTCTCTCTCTCTCTCTCTCTGCCTCTCTCTCTCTCTCTGCCTCTCTCTCTCTGCCTCTCTCTGCTTCTCTCTCTCTCTGCCTCTCTCTCTCTCTGCCTCTCTCTCTCTCTCTCTCTCTGCCTCTCTCTCTCTCTCTCTGCCTCTCTCTCTCTCTCTCTCTGCCTCTCTCTCTCTCTACCTTTCTCTCTCTCTCTCTACTTATCTCTCTCTGCCTCTCTCTCTCTCTGCTCCTCTCTCTCCACCTCTCTCTATCACCCTCTCTATCCGTTAACCCTCTTGCTGCGTCCCGGGCCACCGGTCATCCTGATTCATCGTCTTTCCCGACAGGAAATACGGGAAACGAAGCGTCGTCATGAGTCGCGCTTGGTGGAGATAGACAGCGGGCGGCAGCGAGAGTTCGAGAGCAAGCTGGCCGAAGCTTTGACCGAGATGAGAACCCAGCACGAGGAGCAGGTCCGACTGTACAAGGATGAGCTGGAGAAAACCTACAACTCCAAGGTAATCCAGGAATGAGCTGCCATCCACTAACTGGACCCCAACGTCCGGGGAAAAAGCCCACGCACTAACTGCGTACCTGCTTTAATATCGAGTTACCTTTTAATCCGCGAGACCCATAAACCCCCTCGCTGGGGGCAGAACCTTAAAACGCAGAGCCAGGGCACTGGGGAGAAAACTTGGGAAACCCTTCTTCAGACAAAGGGTGGCGGAAGTATGGAATTCTGTCCCACAAAAAGCAGTCGATGTCATCATTTGAAATCAGAGATCGATTTAGAGTTTTGATAGACTAGATATTGAGAGGTATGGAGCCAAAGCGAGTGGCTGGACTTTAGATACTGATCAGCTGCAATCCAAGAACTGGCTGGAGGGGGCTGAAGGGCCTCCCTCTCTTCCTAAGTGACCTTACCTGTCTGCCATCCCCACAGGGTCTTCACGCTAACCGATTTTTTTTTTTCCCCCCCCCTGACGAGCAGTCTGGGCTACAATTACGTTTAGCTATAACCTGGCTTATCCCTTTCAAGAGCATTGCTCCACTCCTGCCTGTGAGGCACTGCTGTCAATAGTTACATGCAGTCAACTGTGACTCCTCGGGTCACTCGGAGAGCAATTGCAACTGTGACTGCTCGGGTCACTCGGAGAGCAATTGCAACTGTGACGCCTCGGGTCACTCGGAGAGCAATTGCAACTGTGACTCCTCGGGTCACTCGGAGAGCAATTGCAACTGTGACTCCTCGGGTCACTCGGAAAGCAATTGCAATTGTGAATCCTTGGGTCACTCGGAGAGCAATTGCAACAGTACATTTCGGGCTGCAACTCTCGTCCTCTCGTCGAAGGTAGACAGAGAGAAACTATTCCCGGTGGTTGGGGAGTCTCGGACTAGGGGGGGACAGAGTCTAAAAACGAGAGCCAGACCTTTTCAGGAGTGAAATTAGGAAACACTTCCACACACAAAAGGCGAGAGAATTTTGGAACTCTCTCCCGCAAATGACAACTGATGCTGGATCAATTGTTAGTATTAAATCTGAGATTGATCGATGTTTGGAAAGATGGTTTGGGGCAGCAGTTTCGTTCTTTTCCCCGCCGCCCCGGGATAATGTGATGTTCCTGTCTCTCCAATGCAGCTGCAGAACGCAAAGCTCTCGGCCGAGAGGAACAGCAATCTCATTGGCGCCGCCCACGAGGAGCTGTCTTCGACTCGACTCCGACTCGACACTCTGACCTCCCAGCTGAAGCAACTCCAGAATCAGGTGAGGCTCGTAAACCGGCCGCCAGCAACGCACTGATCACCGCGCCGATCAGCTGAACTGTCGGCAGGGCTAGTCAAGGTTGCAGAACCGAGAGTGAGGCAATATAGCGGCCGTGCTCTGTATGAACAGCAGAGAAGGCTAGAGGGGCTGAACGGTCTGTTTATGTGCTGTGTGATTCTCTGACTCTGTGCAGACGGACCGAGATTTCCCCCCCCCACTCCCCCAATTCTGGAGAGTAAAATCTGGATTCTGTCCCCTCCCACAGATCGCGGCCAAGGAGGGCAAGATCCAGGAGTTGGAAGCGGCCCTTCACCGGGAGCGAGACACCAGCCGCCGTCTGCTGCACGAGAAGGACCGCGAGATGGCCGACATGCAACGCCGCATGCAGATTCAGCTCGATGAGTACCAGGAGCTGCTGGATGTGAAACTGGCTCTGGACATGGAGATTAATGCCTACAGGAAGATGCTGGAGGGAGAGGAGGAGAGGTACTGCCCTTCAAAATACAAGCAGACAATATAAAAACAAGGACATTATCCAAACCCTTCTTGTGTGGATTGTGTCTGTTAGTTTCTGTGACTGAGCGCTCTCTGTGGGATTGTGTCTGTTAGTTCCTGCGACTGTGCGCTCTCTCTATCTCTGTGGGATTGTGTCTGTTAGTTCCTGTGACTGTACGCTCTCTGTGGGATTGTGTCTGTTAATTTCTGTGACTGTGCGCTCTCTCTATCTCTGTGGGATTGTGTCTGTTAGTTTCTGTGACTGTGCGCTCTCTCTATCTCTGTGGGATTGTGTCTGTTAGTTCCTGCGACTGTGCGCTCTCTCTATCTCTGTGGGATTGTGTCTGTTAGTTCCTGTGACTGTACGCTCTCTGTGGGATTGTGTCTGTTAATTTCTGTGACTGTGCGCTCTCTCTATCTCTGTGGGATTGTGTCTGTTAGTTTCTGTGACTGTGCGCTCTCTCTATCTCTGTGGGATTGTGTCTGTTAGTTCCTGTGACTGTACGCTCTCTGTGGGATTGTGTCTGTTAATTTCTGTGACTGTGCGCTCTCTCTATCTCTGTGGGATTGTGTCTGTTAGTTTCTGTGACTGTGCGCTCTCTCTATCTCTGTGGGATTGTGTCTGTTAGTTTCTGTGACTGTGCGCTCTCTCTATCTCTGTGGGATTGTGTCTGTTAGTTTCTGTGACTGAGCGCTCTCTGTGGGATTGTGTCTGTTAGTTTCTGTGACTGAGCGCTGTCTGTGGGATTGTGTCTGTTAGTTTCTGTGACTGAGCGCTCTCTGTGGGATTGTGTCTGTTAGTTTCTGTGACTGAGCGCTCTCTGTGGGATTGTGTCTGTTAGTTTCTGTGACTGAGCGCTCTCTGTGGGATTGTGTCTGTTAGTTTCTGTGACGCTGCGCTCTCTGTGGGATTGTGTCCGTTAGTTTCTGCGACTGTGCGCTCTCTCTATCTCTGTGGGATTGTGTCTGTTAGTTCCTGCGACTGTGCGCTCTCTCTATCTCTGTGGGATTGTGTCTGTTAGTTTCTGTGACTGTGCGCTCTCTCTATCTCTGTGGGATTGTGTCTGTTAGTTCCTGTGACTGTGCGCTCTCTGTGGGATTGTGTCTGTTAATTTCTGTGACTGTGCGCTCTCTCTATCTCTGTGGGATTGTGTCTGTTAGTTTCTGTGACTGTGCGCTCTCTCTATCTCTGTGGGATTGTGTCTGTTAGTTCCTGCGACTGTGCGCTCTCTCTATCTCTGTGGGATTGTGTCTGTTAGTTTCTGCGACTGTGCGCTCTCTCTATCTCTGTGGGATTATGTCTGTTAGTTTCTGTGACTGAGCGCTCTCTGTGGGATTGTGTCTGTTAGTTTCTGTGACTGAGCGCTCTCTGTGGGATTGTGTCTGTTAGTTTCTGTGACTGTGCGCTCTCTCTATCTCTGTGGGATTGTGTCTGTTAGTTTCTGTGACTGAGCGCTCTCTGTGGGATTGTGTCTGTTAGTTTCTGTGACTGAGCGCTGTCTGTGGGATTGTGTCTGTTAGTTTCTGTGACGCTGCGCTCTCTGTGGGATTGTGTCTGTTAGTTCCTGCGACTGTGCGCTCTCTCTATCTCTGTGGGATTGTGTCTGTTAGTTTCTGTGACTGTGCACTCTCTCTATCTCTGTGGGAATGTGTCTGTTAGTTTCTGTGAGTGAGCGCTCTCTGTGGGAATGTGTCTGTTAGTTTCTGTGACTGTGCGCTCTCTGTGGGATTGTGTCTGTTAATTTCTGTGACTGTGCGCTCTCTCTATCTCTGTGGGATTGTGTCTGTTAGTTTCTGTGACTGTGCGCTCTCTCTATCTCTGTGGGATTGTGTCTGTTAGTTCCTGCGACTGTGCGCTCTCTCTATCTCTGTGGGATTGTGTCTGTTAGTTTCTGCGACTGTGCGCTCTCTCTATCTCTGTGGGATTATGTCTGTTAGTTTCTGTGACTGAGCGCTCTCTGTGGGATTGTGTCTGTTAGTTTCTGTGACTGAGCGCTCTCTGTGGGATTGTGTCTGTTAGTTTCTGTGACTGTGCGCTCTCTCTATCTCTGTGGGATTGTGTCTGTTAGTTTCTGTGACTGAGCGCTCTCTGTGGGATTGTGTCTGTTAGTTTCTGTGACTGAGCGCTGTCTGTGGGATTGTGTCTGTTAGTTTCTGTGACGCTGCGCTCTCTGTGGGATTGTGTCTGTTAGTTCCTGTGACTGTGCGCTCTCTGTGGGATTGTGTCTGTTAGTTCCTGCGACTGTGCGCTCTATCTCTGTGGGATTGTGTCTGTTAGTTCCTGTGACTGAGTGCTCTCTGGGATTGTGTCTGTTAGTTTCTGCGACTGTGCACTCTCTCTATCTCTGTGGGATTGTGTCTGTTAGTTTCTGTGACTGTGCGCTCTCTCTATCTCTGTGGGATTGTCTGTTAGTTCCTGCGACTGTGCGCTCTCTCTATCTCTGTGGGATTGTGTCTGTTAGTTCCTGTGACTGTGCGCTCTCTCTATCTCTGTGGGATTGTGTCTGTTAGTTTCTGCGACTGAGCGCTCTCTGTGGGATTGTGTCTGTTAGTTTCTGTGACTGTGCGCTCTCTGTGGGCTTGTGTCTGTTAGTTTCTGTGACTGTGCGCCTTCTCTATCTCTGTGCGATTGTGTCTGTTAGTTTCTGTGACTGAGCGCTCTCTGTGGGATTGTGTCTGTTAGTTTCTGTGACTGTGCGCTCACTCTATCTCTGTGGGATTGTGTCTGTTAGTTCCTGTGACTGTGCGCTCTCTCTATCTCTGTGGGATTGTGTCTGTTAGTTTCTGCGACTGAGCGCTCTCTGTGGGATTGTGTCTGTTAGTTTCTGTGACTGTGCGCCTTCTCTATCTCTGTGCGATTGTGTCTGTTAGTTTCTGTGACTGAGCGCTCTCTGTGGGATTGTGTCTGTTAGTTTCTGTGACTGTGCGCTCACTCTATCTCTGTGGGATTGTGTCTGTTAGTTCCTGTGACTGTGCGCTCTCTCTATCTCTGTGGGAATGTGTCTGTTAGTTTCTGTGACTGAGCGCTGTCTGTGGGATTGTGTCTGTTAGTTTCTGTGACTGAGCGCTCTCTGTGGGATTGTGTCTGTTAGTTTCTGCGACTGAGCGCTCTCTGTGGGATTGTGTCTGTTAGTTTCTGTGACTGAGCGCTCTATCTCTGTGGGATTGTGTCTGTTAGTTTCTGTGACTGTGCGCTCTCTCTATCTCTGTGGGATTGTGTCTGTTAGTTTCTGTGACTGAGTGCTCTCTGTGGGATTGTGTCTGTTAGTTTTTGTGACTGAGTGCTCTCTGTGGGATTGTGTCTGTTAGTTTCTGCGACTGAGCGCTCTCTGTGGGATTGTGTCTGTTAGTTTCTGTGACTGTGCGCTCTCTCTATCTCTGTGGGATTGTGTCTGTTAGTTTCTGTGACTGAGCGCTCTCTGTGGGATTGTGTCTGTTAGTTTCTGTGACTGTGCGCTCTCTCTATCTCTGTGGGATTGTGTCTGTTAGTTTCTGTGACTGAGTGCTCTCTGTGGGATTGTGTCTGTTAGTTTTTGTGACTGAGTGCTCTCTGTGGGATTGTGTCTGTTAGTTTCTGCGACTGAGCGCTCTATCTCTGTGGGATTGTGTCTGTTAGTTTCTGTGACTGAGCGCTCTCTGTGGGATTGTGTCTGTTAGTTTCTGTGACTGAGCGCTCTCTGTGGGATTGTGTCTGTTAGTTTCTGTGACTGAGCGCTCTCTGTGGGATTGTGTCTGTTAGTTTCTGCGACTGTGCACTCTCTCTATCTCTGTGGGATTGTGTCTGTTAGTTTCTGCGACTGTGCGCTCTCTCTATCTCTGTGGGATTGTGTCTGTTAGTTTCTGCGACTGTGCGCTCTCTCTATCTCTGTGGGATTGTGTCTGTTAGTTTCTGTGACTGAGCGCTCTCTGTGGGATTGTCTGTTAGTTTCTGTGACTGTGCACTCTCTCTGTCTCTGTGGGATTATGTCTGTTAGTTTCTGTGACTGAGCGCTCTCTGTGGGATTGTGTCTGTTAGTTTCTGTGACTGAGCGCTCTCTGTGGGATTGTGTCTGTTAGTTTCTGTGACTGAGCGCTCTCTGTGGAATTGTGTTTGTTAGTTTCTGTGACTGTGCGCTCTCTCTATCTCTGTGGGATTGTGTCTGTTAGTTTCTGCGACTGTGCACTCTCTCTATCTCTGTGGGATTGTGTCTGTTAGTTTCTGTGACTGTGCGCTCTCTGTGGGATTGTGTCTGTTAGTTTCTGTGACTGAGGGCTCTCTGTGGGATTGTGTCTGTTCGTTTCTGTGATTGAGCGCTCTCTGTGGGATTGTGTCTGTTAGTTTCTGTGACTGAGTGCTCTCTGTGGGATTGTGTCTGTTAGTTTCTGTGACTGAGCGCTCTCTGTGGGATTGTGTCTGTTAGTTTATGTGACGCTGCGCTCTCTGTGGGATTGTGTCTGTTAGTTTCTGCGACTGTGTGCTCTCTCTATCTCTGTGGGATTGTGTCTGTTAGTTCCTGCGACTGTGCGCTCTCTCTATCTCTGTGGGATTGTGTCTGTTAGTTTCTGTGACTGTGCACTCTCTCTATCTCTGTGGGAATGTGTCTGTTAGTTTCTGTGAGTGAGCGCTCTCTGTGGGAATGTGTCTGTTAGTTTCTGTGACTGTGCGCTCTCTGTGGGATTGTGTCTGTTAATTTCTGTGACTGTGCGCTCTCTCTATCTCTGTGGGATTGTGTCTGTTAGTTTCTGTGACTGTGCGCTCTCTCTATCTCTGTGGGATTGTGTCTGTTAGTTCCTGCGACTGTGCGCTCTCTCTATCTCTGTGGGATTGTGTCTGTTAGTTTCTGCGACTGTGCGCTCTCTCTATCTCTGTGGGATTATGTCTGTTAGTTTCTGTGACTGAGCGCTCTCTGTGGGATTGTGTCTGTTAGTTTCTGTGACTGAGCGCTCTCTGTGGGATTGTGTCTGTTAGTTTCTGTGACTGTGCGCTCTCTCTATCTCTGTGGGATTGTGTCTGTTAGTTTCTGTGACTGAGCGCTCTCTGTGGGATTGTGTCTGTTAGTTTCTGTGACTGAGCGCTGTCTGTGGGATTGTGTCTGTTAGTTTCTGTGACGCTGCGCTCTCTGTGGGATTGTGTCTGTTAGTTCCTGTGACTGTGCGCTCTCTGTGGGATTGTGTCTGTTAGTTCCTGCGACTGTGCGCTCTATCTCTGTGGGATTGTGTCTGTTAGTTCCTGTGACTGAGTGCTCTCTGGGATTGTGTCTGTTAGTTTCTGCGACTGTGCGCTCTCTCTATCTCTGTGGGATTGTTTCTGTTAGTTTCTGTGACTGTGCGCTCTCTCTATCTCTGTGGGATTGTCTGTTAGTTCCTGCGACTGTGCGCTCTCTCTATCTCTGTGGGATTGTGTCTGTTAGTTCCTGTGACTGTGCGCTCTCTCTATCTCTGTGGGATTGTGTCTGTTAGTTTCTGCGACTGAGCGCTCTCTGTGGGATTGTGTCTGTTAGTTTCTGTGACTGTGCGCTCTCTGTGGGCTTGTGTCTGTTAGTTTCTGTGACTGTGCGCCTTCTCTATCTCTGTGCGATTGTGTCTGTTAGTTTCTGTGACTGAGCGCTCTCTGTGGGATTGTGTCTGTTAGTTTCTGTGACTGTGCGCTCACTCTATCTCTGTGGGATTGTGTCTGTTAGTTCCTGTGACTGTGCGCTCTCTCTATCTCTGTGGGAATGTGTCTGTTAGTTTCTGTGACTGAGCGCTGTCTGTGGGATTGTGTCTGTTAGTTTCTGTGACTGAGAGCTCTCTGTGGGATTGTGTCTGTTAGTTTCTGTGACTGAGCGCTCTATCTCTGTGGGATTGTGTCTGTTAGTTTCTGTGACTGAGCGCTCTCTGTGGGATTGTGTCTGTTAGTTTCTGTGACTGTGCGCTCTCTCTATCTCTGTGGGATTGTGTCTGTTAGTTTCTGTGACTGAGTGCTCTCTGTGGGATTGTGTCTGTTAGTTTCTGTGACTGAGCGCTCTCTGTGGGATTGTGTCTGTTAGTTTCTGTGACTGTGCGCTCTCTCTATCTCTGTGGGATTGTGTCTGTTAGTTTCTGTGACTGAGCGCTCTCTGTGGGATTGTGTCTGTTAGTTTCTGTGACTGAGCGCTGTCTGTGGGATTGTGTCTGTTAGTTTCTGTGACGCTGCGCTCTCTGTGGGATTGTGTCTGTTAGTTCCTGTGACTGTGCGCTCTCTGTGGGATTGTGTCTGTTAGTTCCTGCGACTGTGCGCTCTATCTCTGTGGGATTGTGTCTGTTAGTTCCTGTGACTGAGTGCTCTCTGGGATTGTGTCTGTTAGTTTCTGCGACTGTGCGCTCTCTCTATCTCTGTGGGATTGTGTCTGTTAGTTTCTGTGACTGTGCGCTCTCTCTATCTCTGTGGGATTGTCTGTTAGTTCCTGCGACTGTGCGCTCTCTCTATCTCTGTGGGATTGTGTCTGTTAGTTCCTGTGACTGTGCGCTCTCTCTATCTCTGTGGGATTGTGTCTGTTAGTTTCTGCGACTGAGCGCTCTCTGTGGGATTGTGTCTGTTAGTTTCTGTGACTGTGCGCTCTCTGTGGGCTTGTGTCTGTTAGTTTCTGTGACTGTGCGCCTTCTCTATCTCTGTGCGATTGTGTCTGTTAGTTTCTGTGACTGAGCGCTCTCTGTGCGATTGTGTCTGTTAGTTTCTGTGACTGTGCGCTCACTCTATCTCTGTGGGATTGTGTCTGTTAGTTCCTGTGACTGTGCGCTCTCTCTATCTCTGTGGGAATGTGTCTGTTAGTTTCTGTGACTGAGCGCTGTCTGTGGGATTGTGTCTGTTAGTTTCTGTGACTGAGAGCTCTCTGTGGGATTGTGTCTGTTAGTTTCTGCGACTGAGCGCTCTCTGTGGGATTGTGTCTGTTAGTTTCTGTGACTGAGCGCTCTATCTCTGTGGGATTGTGTCTGTTAGTTTCTGTGACTGAGCGCTCTCTGTGGGATTGTGTCTGTTAGTTTCTGTGACTGTGCGCTCTCTCTATCTCTGTGGGATTGTGTCTGTTAGTTTCTGTGACTGAGTGCTCTCTGTGGGATTGTGTCTGTTAGTTTTTGTGACTGAGTGCTCTCTGTGGGATTGTGTCTGTTAGTTTCTGCGACTGAGCGCTCTATCTCTGTGGGATTGTGTCTGTTAGTTTCTGTGACTGAGCGCTCTCTGTGGGATAGTGTCTGTTAGTTTCTGTGACTGAGCGCTCTCTGTGGGATTGTGTCTGTTAGTTTCTGTGACTGAGCGCTCTCTGTGGGATTGTGTCTGTTAGTTTCTGCGACTGTGCACTCTCTCTATCTCTGTGGGATTATGTCTGTTAGTTTCTGCGACTGTGCGCTCTCTCTATCTCTGTGGGATTGTGTCTGTTAGTTTCTGCGACTGTGCGCTCTCTCTATCTCTGTGGGATTGTGTCTGTTAGTTTCTGTGACTGAGCGCTCTCTGTGGGATTGTCTGTTAGTTTCTGTGACTGTGCACTCTCTCTGTCTCTGTGGGATTATGTCTGTTAGTTTCTGTGACTGAGCGCTCTCTGTGGGATTGTGTCTGTTAGTTTCTGTGACTGAGCGCTCTCTGTGGGATTGTGTCTGTTAGTTTCTGTGACTGAGCGCTCTCTGTGGAATTGTGTTTGTTAGTTTCTGTGACTGTGCGCTCTCTCTATCTCTGTGGGATTGTGTCTGTTAGTTTCTGCGACTGTGCACTCTATCTCTGTGGAATTGTGTCTGTTAGTTTCTGTGACTGAGCGCTTTCTGTGGGATTGTGTCTGTTAGTTTCTGTGACTGAGTGCTCTCTGTGGGATTGTGTCTGTTAGTTTCTGTGACTGAGCGCTCTCTGTGGGATTGTGTCTGTTAGTTTCTGTGACTGAGCGCTCTCTGTGGGATTGTGTCTGTTAGTTTCTGTGACTGAGCGCTCTCTGTGGAATTGTGTTTGTTAGTTTCTGTGACTGTGCGCTCTCTCTATCTCTGTGGGATTGTGTCTGTTAGTTTCTGCGACTGTGCACTCTATCTCTGTGGAATTGTGTCTGTTAGTTTCTGTGACTGAGCGCTTTCTGTGGGATTGTGTCTGTTAGTTTCTGTGACTGAGTGCTCTCTGTGGGATTGTGTCGGTTAGTTTCTGCGACTGAGCGCTCTCTGTGGGATTGTGTCTGTTAGTTTCTGTGACTGAGCGCTCTCTCTATCTCTGTGGGATTGTGTCTGTTAGTTTCTGTGACTGAGCGCTCTCTGTGGGATTGTGTCTGTTAGTTTCTGTGACTGAGCGCTCTCTGTGGGATTGTGTCTGTTAGTTTCTGTGACTGTGCGCTCTCTCTATCTCTGTGGGATTGTGTCTGTTAGTTTCTGTGACTGAGCGCTCTCTGTGGGATTGTCAGTTAGTTTCTGTGACTGTGCCCTCTCTCTATCTCTGTGGGATTGTGTCTGTTAGTTTCTGCGACTGTGCGCTCTATCTCTGTGGAATTGTGTCTGTTAGTTTCTGTGACTGAGCGCTCTCTGTGGGATTGTGTCTGTTAGTTTCTGTGACTGTGCGCTCTCTCTATCTCTGTGGGATTGTGTCTGTTAGTTTCTGTGACTGAGCGCTCTCTGTGGGATTGTGTCGGTTAGTTTCTGCGACTGAGCGCTCTCTGTGGGATTGTGTCTGTTAGTTTCTGTGACTGAGCGCTCTCTGTGGGATTGTGTCTGTTAGTTTCTGCGACTGAGCGCTCTCTGTGGGATTGTCTGTTAGTTTCTGTGACTGTGCGCTCTCTCTATCTCTGTGGGATTGTGTCTGTTAGTTTCTGTGACTGAGCGCTCTCTCTATCTCTGTGGGATTGTGTCTGTTAGTTTCTGTGACTGAGCGCTGTCTGTGGGATTGTGTCTGTTAGTTTCTGTGACTGAGCGCTCTCTGTGGGATTGTGTCTGTTAGTTTCTGTGACTGAGCGCTCTCTGTGGGATTGTGTCTGTTATTTTCTGTGACTGAGCGCTCTCTGTGGGATTGTGTCTGTTAGTTTCTGTGA
Organism: Heterodontus francisci; assembly: GCF_036365525.1. Lineage (NCBI taxonomy): Eukaryota > Metazoa > Chordata > Chondrichthyes > Heterodontiformes > Heterodontidae > Heterodontus > Heterodontus francisci. The sequence continues at coordinate 15,365 of NW_027142303.1, forward strand.
CTGTGCGCTCTCTCTATCTCTGTGGGATTGTGTCTGTTAGTTTCTGTGACTGAGCGCTCTCTGTGGGATTGTCTGTTAGTTTCTGTGACTGTGCGCTCTCTCTATCTCTGTGGGATTGTGTCTGTTAGTTTCTGTGACTGAGCGCTCTCTGTGGGATTGTGTCTGTTAGTTTCTGTGACTGAGCGCTCTCTGTGGGATTGTGTCTGTTAGTTGCTGTGACTGAGCGCTCTCTGTGGGATTGTGTCTGTTAGTTTCTGCGACTGTGCGCTCTCTCTATCTCTGTGGGATTATGTCTGTTAGTTTCTGCGACTGTGCGCTCTCTCTATCTCTGTGGGATTGTGTCTGTTAGTTTCTGCGACTGTGCGCTCTCTCTATCTCTGTGGGATTGTGTCTGTTAGTTTCTGTGACTGAGCGCTCTCTGTGGGATTGTCTGTTAGTTTCAGTGACTGTGCGCTCTCTCTATCTCTGTGGGATTGTGTCTGTTAGTTTCTGTGACTGAGCGCTCTCTGTGGCATTGTGTCTGTTAGTTTCTGTGACTGAGCGCTCTCTGTGGGATTGTGTCTGTTAGTTTCTGTGACTGAGCGCTCTCTGTGGGAATGTGTCTGTTAGTTTCTGTGACTGCGCTCTCTCTATCTCTGTGGGATTGTGTCTGTTAGTTTCTGTGACTGAGCGCTGTCTGTGGGATTGTGTCTGTTAGTTTCTGTGACTGAGCGCTCTCTCTATCTCTGTGGGATTGTGTCTGTTAGTTTCTGTGACTGAGCGCTCTCTGTGGAATTGTGTTTGTTAGTTTCTGTGACTGTGCGCTCTCTCTATCTCTGTGGGATTGTGTCTGTTAGTTTCTGCGACTGTGCACTCTATCTCTGTGGAATTGTGTCTGTTAGTTTCTGTGACTGAGCGCTTTCTGTGGGATTGTGTCTGTTAGTTTCTGTGACTGTGCGCTCTCTCTATCTCTGTGGGATTGTGTCTGTTAGTTTCTGTGACTGAGCGCTGTCTGTGGGATTGTGTCTGTTAGTTTCTGTGACTGAGCGCTCTCTGTGGGATTGTGTCTGTTAGTTTCTGTGACTGAGCGCTCTCTGTGGGATTGTGTCTGTTAGTTTCTGTGACTGAGCGCTCTCTGTGGGATTGTGTCTGTTAGTTTCTGTGACTGAGCGCTCTCTGTGGGATTGTGTCTGTTAGTTTCTGTGACTGCGCTCTCTCTATCTCTGTGGGATTGTGTCTGTTAGTTTCTGTGACTGAGCGCTGTCTGTGGGATTGTGTCTGTTAGTTTCTGTGACTGAGCGCTCTCTGTGGGATTGTGTGTTAGTTCCTGTGACTGTGCGCTCTCTCTATCTCTGTGGAATTGTGTCTGTTAGTTTCTGCGACTGAGCGCTCTCTGTGGGATTGTGTCTGTTAGTTTCTGTGACTGTGCGCTCTCTGTGGAATTGTGTTTGTTAGTTTCTGTGACTGTGCGCTCTCTCTATCTCTGTGGGATTGTGTCTGTTAGTTTCTGCGACTGTGCACTCTATCTCTGTGGAATTGTGTCTGTTAGTTTCTGTGACTGTGCGCTCTCTCTATCTCTGTGGGATTGTGTCTGTTAGTTTCTGCGACTGTGCACTCTATCTCTGTGGAATTGTGTCTGTTAGTTTCTGTGACTGTGCGCTCTCTCTATCTCTGTGGGATTGTGTCTGTTAGTTTCTGTGACTGAGCGCTCTCTGTGGGATTGTGTCGGTTAGTTTCTGCGACTGAGCGCTCTCTGTGGGATTGTGTCGGTTAGTTTCTGCGACTGAGCGCTCTCTGTGGGATTGTGTCTGTTAGTTTCTGTGACTGTGCGCTCTCTCTATCTCTGTGGGATTGTGTCTGTTAGTTTCTGTGACTGAGCGCTGTCTCTATCTCTGTGGGATTGTGTCTGTTAGTTTCTGTGACTGAGCGCTGTCTGTGGGATTGTGTCTGTTAGTTTCTGTGACTGAGCGCTCTCTGTGGGATTGTGTCTGTTAGTTTCTGTGACTGTGCGCTGTCTGTGGGATTGTGTCTGTTAGTTTCTGTGACTGTGCGCTCTCTCTATCTCTGTGGGATTGTGTCTGTTAGTTCCTGTGACTGTGCGCTCTCTCTATCTCTGTGGGAATGTGTCTGTTAGTTTCTGCGACTGTGCGCTCTCTCTATCTCTGTGGGATTGTGTCTGTTAGTTTCTGTGACTGAGCGCTGTCTGTGGGATTGTGTCTGTTAGTTTCTGTGACTGAGCGCTCTCTGTGGGATTGTCTGTTAGTTTCTGTGACTGAGCGCTCTCTGTGGGATTGTCTGTTAGTTTCTGTGACTGAGCGCTGTCTGTGGGATTGTGTCTGTTAGTTTCTGTGACTGAGCGCTCTCTCTATCTCTGTGGGATTGTGTCTGTTAGTTTCTGTGACTGAGCGCTCTCTCTATCTCTGTGGGATTGTGTCTGTTAGTTTCTGTGACTGAGCGCTCTCTGTGGGATTGTGTCTGTTAGTTTCTGTGACTGAGCGCTCTCTCTATCTCTGTGGGATTGTGTCTGTTAGTTTCTGTGACTGAGCGCTCTCTGTGGGATTGTGTCTGTTAGTTTCTGTGACTGAGCGTTCTCTGTGGGATTGTGTCTGTTATTTTCTGTGACTGAGCGCTCTCTGTGGGATTGTGTCGGTTAGTTTCTGCGACTGAGCGCTCTCTCTATCTCTGTGGGATTGTGTCTGTTAGTTTCTGTGACTGAGCGCTGTCTGTGGGATTGTGTCTGTTATTTTCTGTGACTGAGCGCTCTCTGTGGGATTGTGTCGGTTAGTTTCTGCGACTGAGCGCTCTCTCTATCTCTGTGGGATTGTGTCTGTTAGTTTCTGTGACTGAGCGCTCTCTGTGGGATTGTGTCTGTTAGTTTCTGTGACTGAGCGCTCTCTGTGGGATTGTGTCTGTTAGTTTCTGTGACTGTGCGCTCTCTCTATCTCTGTGGGATTGTGTCTGTTAGTTTCTGTGACTGAGCGCTCTCTGGGATTGTGTCTGTTAGTTTCTGTGACTGAGCGCTCTCTGTGGGATTGTCTGTTAGTTTCTGTGACTGTGCGCTCTCTCTATCTCTGTGGGATTGTGTCTGTTAGTTTCTGCGACTGTGCGCTCTCTGTGGGATTGTGTCTGTTAGTTTCTGTGACTGAGCGCTCTCTGTGGGATTGTGTCTGTTCGTTTCTGTGACTGTGCGCTCTCTCTATCTCTGTGGGATTGTGTCTGTTAGTTCCTGTGACTGTGCGCTCTCTGTGGGATTGTGTCTGTTAATTTCTGTGACTGTGCGCTCTCTATATCTCTGTGGGATTGTGTCTGTTAGTTTCTGTGACTGTGCGCTCTCTCTATCTCTGTGGGATTGTGTCTGTTAGGTTCTGTGACTGTGCGCTCTCTGTGGGATTGTGTCTGTTAGTTTCTGTGACTGAGCGCTCTCTGTGGGATTGTGTCTGTTAGTTTCTGTGACTGTGCGCTCTCTGTGGGATTGTGTCTGTTCGTTTCTGTGACTGAGCGCTCTCTGTGGGATTGTGTCTGTTAGTTTCTGTGACTGAGCGCTCTCTGTGGGATTGTGTCTGTTAGTTTCTGTGACTGAGCGCTCTCTGTGGGATTGTGTCTGTTAGTTTATGTGACGCTGCGCTCTCTGTGGGATTGTGTCTGTTAGTTTCTGCGACTGTGCGCTCTCTCTATCTCTGTGGGATTGTGTCTGTTAGTTTCTGTGACTGAGCGCTGTCTGTGGGATTGTGTCTGTTAGTTTCTGTGACTGAGCGCTGTCTGTGGGATTGTGTCTGTTAGTTTCTGTGACTGAGCGCTCTCTCTATCTCTGTGGAATTGTGTTTGTTAGTTTCTGTGACTGTGCGCTCTCTCTATCTCTGTGGGATTGTGTCTGTTAGTTTCTGCGACTGTGCACTCTATCTCTGTGGAATTATGTCTGTTAGTTTCTGTGACTGAGCGCTTTCTGTGGGATTGTGTCTGTTAGTTTCTGTGACTGTGCGCTCTCTCTATCTCTGTGGGATTGTGTCTGTTAGTTTCTGTGACTGTGCGCTCTCTCTATCTCTGTGGGATTGTGTCTGTTAGTTTCTGCGACTGTGCACTCTATCTCTGTGGAATTGTGTCTGTTAGTTTCTGTGACTGAGCGCTCTCTGTGGGATTGTGTCTGTTAGTTTCTGTGACTGAGCGCTCTCTGTGGGATTGTGTCGGTTAGTTTCTGCGACTGAGCGCTCTCTGTGGGATTGTGTCTGTTAGTTTCTGTGACTGAGCGCTCTCTCTATCTCTGTGGGATTGTGTCTGTTAGTTTCTGTGACTGAGCGCTCTCTGGGATTGTGTCTGTTAGTTTCTGTGACTGAGCGCTCTCTGTGGGATTGTCTGTTAGTTTCTGTGACTGTGCGCTCTCTCTATCTCTGTGGGATTGTGTCTGTTAGTTTCTGCGACTGTGCGCTCTATCTCTGTGGAATTGTGTCTGTTAGTTTCTGTGACTGAGCGCTCTCTGTGGGATTGTGTCTGTTAGTTTCTGTGACTGTGCGCTCTCTCTATCTCTGTGGGATTGTGTCTGTTAGTTTCTGTGACTGAGCGCTCTCTGTGGGATTGTGTCGGTTAGTTTCTGTGACTGAGCGCTCTCTCTATCTCTGTGGGATTGTCTGTTAGTTTCTGTGACTGTGCGCTCTCTCTATCTCTGTGGGATTGTGTCTGTTAGTTTCTGTGACTGAGCGCTCTCTGTGGGATTGTGTCTGTTAGTTTCTGTGACTGAGCGCTCTCTCTATCTCTGTGGGATTGTGTCTGTTAGTTTCTGTGACTGAGCGCTGTCTGTGGGATTGTGTCTGTTAGTTTCTGTGACTGAGCGCTGTCTGTGGGATTGTGTCTGTTAGTTTCTGTGACTGAGCGCTCTCTGTGGGATTGTGTCTGTTAGTTTCTGTGACTGTGCGCTCTCTCTATCTCTGTGGGATTGTGTCTGTTAGTTTCTGTGACTGAGCGCTCTCTGTGGGATTGTGTCTGTTAGTTTCTGCGACTGAGCGCTCTCTGGGATTGTGTCTGTTAGTTTCTGTGACTGAGCGCTCTCTGTGGGATTGTCTGTTAGTTTCTGTGACTGCGCTCTCTCTATCTCTGTGGGATTGTGTCTGTTAGTTTCTGTGACTGAGCGCTCTCTGTGGGATTGTGTCTGTTAGTTTCTGTGACTGTGCGCTCTCTCTATCTCTGTGGGATTGTGTCTGTTAGTTTCTGTGACTGAGCGCTCTCTGTGGGATTGTGTCTGTTAGTTTCTGCGACTGAGCGCTCTCTGGGATTGTGTCTGTTAGTTTCTGTGACTGAGCGCTCTCTGTGGGATTGTCTGTTAGTTTCTGTGACTGCTCTCTCTCTGTCTCTGTGGGATTGTGTCTGTTAGTTTCTGTGACTGAGCGCTCTCTGGGATTGTGTCTGTTAGTTTCTGTGACTGAGCGCTCTCTGTGGGATTGTGTCTGTTAGTTTCTGTGACTGAGCGCTCTCTGTGGGATTGTGTCTGTTAGTTGCTGTGACTGAGCGCTTTCTGTGGGATTGTGTCGGTTAGTTTCTGCGACTGTGCGCTCTCTCTATCTCTGTGGGATTGTGTCCGTTAGTTTCTGCGACTGTGCGCTCTCTCTATCTCTGTGGGATTATGTCTGTTAGTTTCTGCGACTGTGCGCTCTCTCTATCTCTGTGGGATTGTGTCTGTTAGTTTCTGCGACTGTGCGCTCTCTCTATCTCTGTGGGATTGTGTCTGTTAGTTTCTGTGACTGAGCGCTCTCTGTGGGATTGTCTGTTAGTTTCTGTGACTGTGCGCTCTCTCTATCTCTGTGGGATTGTGTCTGTTAGTTTCTGTGACTGAGCGCTCTCTGTGGCATTGTGTCTGTTAGTTTCTGTGACTGAGCGCTCTCTGTGGCATTGTGTCTGTTAGTTTCTGTGACTGAGCGCTCTCTGTGGGATTGTGTCTGTTAGTTTCTGTGACTGCGCTCTCTCTATCTCTGTGGGATTGTGTCTGTTAGTTTCTGTGACTGAGCGCTCTCTGTGGGATTGTGTTTGTTAGTTTCTGTGACTGTGCGCTCTCTCTATCTCTGTGGGATTGTGTCTGTTAGTTTCTGCGACTGTGCGCTCTATCTCTGTGGAATTGTGTCTGTTAGTTTCTGCGACTGAGCGCTCTCTGTGGGATTGTGTCTGTTAGTTTCTGTGACTGAGCGCTCTCTGTGGGATTGTGTCTGTTAGTTTCTGTGACTGTGCGCTCTCTCTATCTCTGTGGGATTGTGTCTGTTAGTTTCTGTGACTGAGCGCTCTCTGTGGGATTGTGTCGGTTAGTTTCTGCGACTGAGCGCTCTCTGTGGGATTGTGTCTGTTAGTTTCTGTGACTGAGCGCTCTCTGTGGGATTGTGTTTGTTAGTTTCTGTGACTGTGCGCTCTCTCTATCTCTGTGGGATTGTGTCTGTTAGTTTCTGCGACTGTGCGCTCTATCTCTGTGGAATTGTGTCTGTTAGTTTCTGCGACTGAGCGCTCTCTGTGGGATTGTGTCTGTTAGTTTCTGTGACTGAGCGCTCTCTGTGGGATTGTGTGTTAGTTTCTGTGACTGTGCGCTCTCTCTATCTCTGTGGGATTGTGTCTGTTAGTTTCTGTGACTGAGCGCTCTCTGTGGGATTGTGTCGGTTAGTTTCTGCGACTGAGCGCTCTCTGTGGGATTGTGTCTGTTAGTTTCTGCGACTGAGCGCTCTCTGTGGGATTGTGTCTGTTAGTTTCTGTGACTGAGCGCTCTCTGTGGGATTGTGTGTTAGTTTCTGTGACTGTGCGCTCTCTCTATCTCTGTGGAATTGTGTCTGTTAGTTTCTGCGACTGAGCGCTCTCTGTGGGATTGTGTCTGTTAGTTTCTGTGACTGAGCGCTCTCTGTGGGATTGTGTTTGTTAGTTTCTGTGACTGTGCGCTCTCTCTATCTCTGTGGGATTGTGTCGGTTAGTTTCTGCGACTGAGCGCTCTCTGTGGGATTGTGTCTGTTAGTTTCTGTGACTGAGCGCTCTCTGTGGGATTGTGTCTGTTAGTTTCTGTCACTGAGCGCTCTATCTCTGTGGGATTGTGTCTGTTAGTTTCTGCGAGTGTGCACTCTCTATTTGCCAGCCTGTGCTCTCTCGCTCTCTCTGCCGGCCTGTGACACTGTTGTCTCTTTTTTTTTTGCAGGCTGAGACTGTCTCCCAGCCCGCCTCCGCAGGTGTCCGTCTCCAGGACGTCGACCAGCCGCAGCGTGCACACCACCTCGCAGTCGGCTCACGGGAAGAAGCGGCGGCTGGACGAGTTGGAGAGCGAGGCATCCAGCAGCAGCAACACCAGTGTGGCACAGCACGCCACCTCCAAATGCCGCGTGGTGGTTGATCTGGTCGACCTGGACGGGAAGTTTGTCCGATTGAAGAACAAGTCGAGCGAGGTGAGGCCCAGAGATTGGGAATTCCATTCCCGCTCGCTGGCACGCGGGGATAATGCAGATGAGATAACCCAGTCCGAGAACCTCCACCAACCCACTTTTTCAAATTATAAATGGTGTCCGCTTCCCTCTGCCGACACAATCTGGGTTTATTGTGTCTCCGACATTTAATATTTGATCTATCTCTATGTCCCTGTGTGACAGGCCTGTGTTCCAGGCTCTCGGGAGGGCCCTGTGCGACAGGCCTGTGTTCCAGGCTCTCGGGAGGGCCCTGTGCGACAGGCCTGGGTTCCAGGCTCTCGGGAGGGGGGGGGGGGGCCCTGTGCGACAGGCCTGTGTTCCAGGCTCTCGGGGGGGCCCTGTGCGACAGGCCTGGGTTCCAGGCTTTCGGGAGGGCCCTGTGCGACAGGCCTGGGTTCCAGGCTCTCAGGAGGGCCCTGTGTGACAGGCCTGTGTTCCAGGCTCTCGGGAGGGCCCTGTGCGACAGGCCTGGGTTCCAGGCTCTCAGGAGGGCCCTGTGTGACAGGCCTGTGTTCCAGGCTCTCGGGGGGTGGGGGGGCCCTGTGCGATAGGCCTGTGTTCCAGGTTCTCAGGGGGCCCTGTGCGACAGGCCTGTGTTCCAGGCTCTCGGGAGGGCCCTGTGTGACAGGCCTGTGTTCCAGGATCTCGGGAGGGCCCTGTGCGACAGGCCTGTGTTCCAGGCTCTCGGGGAGGCCCTGTGCGACAGGCCTGGGTTCCAGGATCTCGGGAGGGCCCTGTGCGACAGGCCTGTGTTCCAGGCTCTCAGGGGGCCCTGTGCGACAGGCCTGTGTTCCAGGCTCTCGGGAGGGCCCTGTGCGGCAGGCCTGTGTTCCAGGATCTCGGGAGGGGGCCCTGTGTGGCAGGCCTGTGTTCCAGGCTCTCGGGGAGGCCCTGTGCGACAGGCCTGTGTTCCAGGCTCTCGGGAGGGCCCTGTGCGACAGGCCTGTGTTCCAGGCTCTCGGGAGGGCCCTGTGCGACAAGCCTGTGTTCCAGGATCTCGGGAGGGGGCCCTGTGTGGCAGGCCTGTGTTCCAGGCTCTGGGGGAGGCCCTGTGTGACAGGCCTGGGTTCCAGGCTCTCGGGAGGGTGGGGGCCCTGTGCGACAGGCCTGGGTTCCAGGCTCTCGGGGGGGCCCTGTGCGACAGGCCTGTGTTCCAGGCTCTCGGGAGGGCCCTGTGTGGCAGGCCTGTGTTCCAGGCTCTCGGGGGGGGCCCTGTGCGACAGGCCTGTGTTCCAGGCTCTCGGGAGGGGGGGGGGGGGGTCCTGTGCGACAGGCCTGTGTTCCAGGCTCTCAGGAGGGGGCACTGTGCGACAGGCCTGTGTTCCAGGCTCTCGGGAGGGCCCTGTGTGGCAGGCCTGTGTTCCAGGCTCTCGGGGGGGCCCTGTGCGACAGGCCTGTGTTCCAGGCTCTCGGGGAGGCCCTGTGCGACAGGCCTGGGTTCCAGGCTCTCGGGAGGGGGGGGGGGGCCCTGTGCGACAGGCCTGGGTTCCAGGCTCTCGGGAGGGTGGGGGCCCTGTGCGACAGGCCTGGGTTCCAGGCTCTCGGTGGGGCCCTGTGCGACAGGCCTGGGTTCCAGGCTCTCGGTGGGGCCCTGTGCGACAGGCCTGTGTTCCAGGCTCTCAGGAGGGGGCACTGTGCGACAGGCTTGTGTTCCAGGCTCTCGGGAGGGCCCTGTGTGGCAGGCCTGTGTTCCAGGCTCTCGGGGGGGCCCTGTGCGACAGGCCTGGGTTCCAGGCTCTCGGGAGGGCGGGGGGGGGGGGGGCCCTGTGCGACAGGCCTGGGTTCCAGGCTCTCGGGGGGGCCCTGTGTGGCAGGCCTGTATTCCAGGCTCTCGGGGGGACCCTGTGTGACAGGCCTGTGTTCCAGGCTCTCGGGAGGGCCCTGTGCGACAGGCCTGTGTCCCAGGCTCTCGGAGGGGGGGGCTCTGTGCGGCAGGCCTGTGTCCCAGGCTCTCGGAGGGGGGGGCTCTGTGCGGCAGGCCTGTGTCCCAGGCTCTCGGAGGGGGTCCTGTGCTACCGATATTTGAGAGTTTATATAATATATGTTTAGTAACTGTAGTCACAATAATCCTCTGCTGTTATAGGACCAGCCAATGGGAAACTGGCAGGTGAAGAGACAGATTGGCAATCGAGCTGCTATCACCTACAAGTTCCCTCCAAAGTTCATCCTGCGCTCCGGCCTGTCCGTCACGGTAAGCGATGTGTTTCTGTTGTTGTAAGTGAACCCCCGGGTCTCTCGGCTCCTGTACCCCGCCTCTCCTCGCCGCTTCCCCTGGTTGCAGCTGTAGCTGCTTGGTCGTTGAGTAGATTCAAGACGGAGATCTTTGGGCGCTGAAGGGAATCGAGGAATTGGGCGGGAAAGTGGGGTTGAAGTCGAAGATCAGCCGTGATTTTATTGAATGGTGGAGCTGGATTGACGGGCCGAAGGGTTTTGATGGAGTGAATGAGGGGAAGCCGTTTCCAGTGGCAGGAGGGTCGGTAACCAGAGGGACGCAGATTGAAGATAATTGGTCAAAGAACCAGAGGGGGGAGAGGAGGAAAATTTCTTTGTTTTTTAACGCAGTGATCTGGAACGCACTGCCTCTCTCCCCTTGCCAGCTGCATCCCTTCCTGGGATCTGTAATCCTCCGTGACGCTTGCCTTCAACGTTCCTTTCCTTTCCTTTCCTCCAGATCTGGGCTTCCGACGCCGGGACGTCCCATAACCCTCCGACTGATCTGGTGTGGAAGCAGCAGCAAAGCTGGGGCACGGGGGACAACATCAGGACCACGCTAATTAACAGCAACAATGAGGTGAGCATCTCCTGGGCGGGCTCCAGCGCAGAAACCGGCCACTCGGCCCATCTGCGTCGTGCTGGAGGCGAACAGCTGGGATTCGACACGTCGGAGAATCCGGCAGTTGGGGGGTGGGGGAGGCCCGTGTGCCGGCTCTTGGAGCGAGCTGTCCAGTTGGCCCCACTCTTTTCCCCCCCCCCCCCCCTCCCTCCCCTGCTCCGTTACTCCGTTCAGCCCGGCGGCACTCCCTCACCATTGCCTCCGTTTTTGTCTCCCCTCAGGAGGTGGCGATGAGGAAAGTCACTCGCTCGGCTGTGATGAATGACGAGGAGGACGAGGAGGAATCTGATGGAGAGCTGCGCCGACAGAACGTCCATCTGCAGGTATAGTCTGGTCTGCCGGCGGACTGGCCCAGAAGTAGATGAAGCCCTCTTGTCCCTTCCCGCTTTTATATTTGTATTCTTTTTTTTTTGCATAGAGCCGCTCCAAGCCGCGTAGATGGTAGGATCGAAGACTCCCGTTGCCGTAACTGGCGTTTCCTGAGAGCCGTGACGGAAACGGAGAGGCTCCGGGTCTCGAAATCACTCAGTCATGGCGATAATGTACTCGTGACCCCTTTCCCCTCCCCCCCCGCACTCACCAGCTCCCCAGCTCTTCCCCAAACAACAAATTGGTGGCGGCTGTTAAAACAGTCGGGCATTCGGAAGCAAGAATGCAGTGATAAATATTGGGGATATGGGGTGAAAGAGCTAGCACAGGCGCGATGGGCCGAATGGACCACGGGTTTCTTTTCTCTTTTAAAAAAAAAAAAAAATTCTAAGCCCATCGCTTCCCTTTTTGAAACCTCGACTGTGTCTGCAAGCAGCTGGGGCAGAGTGGGGGGGTGGAAGGGCAAGTACATTATCGCAATGACTGACGTTCTAATGTGTTTCTCGATCATTCCTCTTTTTTTATTTTTTTTGGGGGGCACCGGCAGCTTTTGTTGAGTAAAATTGATTTGTCGATTTGTATATGTGTGGTTACCGGGCGAGCTGGGGCGTAGGGGGCGCGAAAAACCTCCTCTTTCGGTCAGCAGAGGCCTTCGGAATCCTTCCAGTGTTCTTCTGCTCACGTGCTGCGCGTCTTGGCGACTCTCCGCCCCCGTCTCCCGTCAACCCCCCCCCCCACTCTCTCTCTCTCCCCGTCCTGCGGACGTCCTACCTTCAGTGCAGTTGGACCCTCCGGGTGCGATGGCGCCGCCCAGTGGCGGGGAGGTTGGCATCCAGAGTCCGGAGAGTTGAGGGTCTCTCGGCCAACTCCGGGAGGGGTGCACCTCGTCGTCCTCACCCTTCCCAGGCGGCCTTTTCTTCCTGTTCCGTCTTTTCCCGCAATCCCTTGCCCAAATATACACTGCCTGTTGGGAAGTCCGTAAATCCTGCTTGTTTTTTTTCCAAACATAGCACCAGCTTGGTGTTAAAATCGAAACCTTACGGCAACTGGTTTGTTTTTGACTGCGAGCAGACTTGGCCGATTATTCCCGACGGGAGGATGGGTTAGGCGCTATGCGGGGTGACTGACGCTCTGCCGTAACTGCCTCCCCCGCACACCCCAACCCTCCCCACCCCGCAGCCAGCGAAAACACTTTTTTTTTTTAACGCCATCGCGTTAGTTTCTGCGCTTTAGTTTTCTGCACGGCCGGTCCTCTCCCCTTCTCGGAGGTAAAAGCCTGGTGCTTGTCCCCAGCCTGAATTGCTCTGGAGGATGTGGGGGCTCGGGCAGCTCCCTTTTTGGAGGGCTCCCTACCCGCCTCTCGCATCTTTGACCACTCGATGCCGTCCACAGCCTTCGTCGTGCCACCCTTCCGAATGCCAACTCTGTGGCTTCCTATGTACCCGGCAGCCGCTTAAGCCTTACAAAAAAAAAACAGATAGACGGACAGGTGATTTTAGTTATTTTTTTATAGAACCATGGAGGGAAAAACCTACCCAGCGTTAAACGTCCCAGTCACACCTTTTGATCAACTGTTACAGAACTTGAGAGGCCAAGCCTGTAATGAGCAGCGGTGCCCGCACTTCGACCCGCCAGTGGGTGAAGGAACCGCATACCGGGCGTTGGGTATAACGGGCGGGGGATGGAATACCCCGCACCAACCCCCGGGGCTAATCCTCGCCCTCTTTCCCCCGCCCCCCCCCCCCCACCCCCCACTCCGCTTCTGAAGCTGCTCCGTTGCTCATCCTGCTGGGCAAAGTTGGCCGCCGGGGGTGGGGGGGGGGGGGGGGGGTGGGGCGGGGGCTGCGGGCAAGTCCTGAGGGGATTTGGGTTGGGGGACGGGCCGCCTGATCGAGTCAGGCTCGAGGCAAAACGCGATCCGATCTCCAAAAAACAAACAAACTCCCCCTTTCTCGAAGAATCTAAAACGGGGCAGGGGATTCCCCTCTCTCGACGGTTTGAGGCCGTGACCCTTGCACTTTGACCCCCGGGGTGGGCGAGGGGGACGACTGGCAGCCTCATTTGTGTTGGCGCCACCAAGTAATGAGAACAGATTAATTTTGCACCCAACCCCTCCGTGACCCCATTTCCCTCAACCCCCGCCCAGTGAAGATCAAGTCAGTAGATTTATCCAGCCACGAGACTTGCTCGCTCTGTTCTGTACTTGAAAAAATGTTTACGGATTGACTCTCTGGGTCCCATTATGCAAGCTTAGGGATGTCATAATATTTCTTGTTGTAGTGCACGGAAGACAATGTGCTTAGCTATTGTAATACTGATCTGATTGAATATAAACTAAATTAAATTGAAATCACTGCAGTCCTGTTTTTTTTTTTTTGAATCTGCTTTGTTTAAATAAAGACATTTGAAAACACAGATCCGTGTCCTTTGAGTTCTTTAGTGCCTTTTTAATTTTTTTTTAAACACGAGTATATTCTCGAAATCAAATAATTTAGAAGGTATTCTTAATGGTCATTTATCATTTTGGATTCTGAGGGGTTTACCTAGATTGGGACAGACTGTTTCCAGTAGCAGGAGGGTCGGTAACTAGGGGGGGGGGGGGACACCGATTTTAAGATAATTGGTGAAAGAACCAGAGAGGAGGAGGAGAATTTTTTTTTAACGCAGTGAGTTGTTGTGATCTGGAACGCGCTGCCTGAAAGGGCGGTGGAAGCAGATTCAATAGTAACTTTCAAAAGATGGGGGGGGGGAATACTGGAAGGGAGAAATGTGCAGGGATATGGAGTGGGGGGGGGGGGGGGGGGGGAGAGAGAAAGGGAGGAGAGCTGGCGCAGGCCCGATGGACAGAATGGTGGTCTCCAGTGCAGTCGGAGTCTAGGATTTAGTGATTTTTAAACTGACCGCTCAATTTAACTTCCGAATGCCCTTCATTGCCCCCCCCCCTTGTGCCTAAAATTTGCCATGCCCCCTTTGATTCAATTTGGAAGGCGCCGTGTGTGCCTCTTAGTCCAAACGGACAAAAGATTATTTTGCTTGCTATCGGGATGCTATAAACCGTCCTTCGGTATGCAATTTCCCGTTACGACAGTTGGTATTCTGACATCCCTACGCGTGGTTTGAATGAATGTGTGTTAGCTGAGATCTGCCGCAATGCCCGTTGAGAGGGATTTCCCCCCCCCCCCCCCCCCCCACCACCACCACGAGCAGTGGGGCCCGGCCTCGCGCCTCACCGCCGGCTTTGCACGCTCGACGCGGAGCGTCTTCGCTCCAGTCTTGGACCTCGGAGGTGGTGAGATGGGCTCTATTTTTGTGGGGAGGGGTTCAAGTCGGAGGGAAGGCATTGAGAAAGTCCTCATCCTGCTATTCAAATCCCTCCACAGGCCCCCCCCCCCCCCACCCCCCATCTCTGTCACCTCCTCCAGCCCCTTACAACCCTCCGAGATCTCTGCCCGCCTCCAATTCCGCCCTCTCGCCCATCCCCCGATTCCCATCGCTCCACCATTGGCGGCCGTGCCTTCAGCTGCCTGGGGGCCCTAAGCTCTGGAATTCCCTCCCTAAATCCCTCTCTCTCTTTCTTTCTATCTCTCTCTCTCCTCCTTTAAGACGGTCCTTAAAACCGGCCTCTTTGACCGGGTTTTTGGTCGCCTGTCCCCTAATATGTGGCTCGGGATCAAATTTTGTTTGATAGCGTTCCTGTAAAGCGCCGCGGTCTGTTTTTTTAATAATGTTTACGGGGGGGGGGGGGGGCTAGATAAATACAAGTTGTTGTTGGTTGATTGAACCCTGAACTCAGCCGCTCCTGGCCCAACCCAGGGCCGCGACAGCTGCCGGCTGCGAGTTCCTCGGCTGCCTGGGCCTTCCAACTGACCACTGGCGAGACGTCAAACACAAAATAGACGCAGGGGGGTTCCGCTACTCCGCATGCGAGCTGAGGTGCTGGAGCCAGTCGGAAAATGTGCATTTCCCTGGCGCATTTCACCACCGCCGAGCCTCCCGAAGCTTCACGGCCCAATGACGCGCTCTTTGAAGGGCGGTCACTCATCTAATGTGCGGCAATCTTCGCACAGCAAGATCCCACAAACAGCAAAGTGATAGCGACCCAGATCATTTTATTTATTTTTTTACTGATGTTGGTTGAGGGATGAATATTGACACCAGGGGGGGGGGGGAAAAAGAAAGGGCGATTTATGGGACCTAAGGAAGGACGAGTTGCTGCGTCCTCTCTCGGTTGATCAGCCCTGCCCTGTTTTTTTTTTTTCTTCCCCTGCTCTGCTCTCCTTCCAGAAATGTAGCCAGCGGGCGGCACCTCCGAGCGGAGGCCGTTCCCGACGGGAATGGTTTGGGTTTGCTTCTCGGCCAGTTCTACAAGGGTCGGTGTTTGGCGGGGGGGGGGGGGGGGGAATCCTCGGAAATTGCGCGTTTTTTTTTTTTTGTTTAAGGAGTCCGCTCTAACGGGCTGACTCTGTTTAACCGTCCGACAGGCTGCCCACAGCACCAGCGCGGGCGCGGACGCTGAGTATAACCTGCGCTCCCGCACCGTGGTGTGCGGCTCCTGCGGTCAGCCGGCCGACAAGACGCACTCCGTGGCCGAGTCCGAAGAGAAGAGCACGGTCATCGCCGGGGGCTCGGCCTCCCGCTCCGTGGTGACCAAGTCCTACCGGAGCGGCAGCGGGGGAGGAGCTGATAGCATGGTGACCAGGTCCTACGTGATGAGCCAGTCTACCGCTGGAGGGCAGGTCAGTGGAAAACAGCGAACACCCATGTGCAGAGGTCCAATACACTAGCTGTCCTGCAGTACCAGGTGATGGTCACGACTGTTTCTCATGGATTGCTCGGCAGATCCCAGCCATCGCCTTCCCAGTGCTTCCCCCTCCTCCCCGTTCCTCTCCCTCCTCCCCGTTCCGATTCTCCGCACCGCTTGCTTTCACGCTGCTATTAACACGAATGTTTTGCAACTGTGCACTTTGTCTTGCCTTGCTTCTCCAAACTTCTCCAGCTGCTGTTGCACAGGGGGGGGGCCTTCACAACGTCCAGTGCGCGTCCCCTTCTCACCAACCGCTGCAGAATAAAGCAAACTCCCTCTTCCCAAACGGAGGGGAGCATTTGAGACCCCCGACGACACGCTCTCTCGGGCTGGGAGGCCAGTGTTGATCACTCCGGGGCACTGCCGACCGCCGGCAGTTTTCAGCTTTTGACCACTGGGTTCATGTCGGATGCTGCACACCTTTGCTTGACTCCGTGTGGTTCGTGCGAGGCGAGCGCGGTTGGCCGCCTGATACCGGTTTGGTGACTCCACTCTGACCGGCCGATCTCGTTTCTGTCCAATAATCTGGAGGGGGAAAATCCACTCGGGATTGGTTTCGCCGCTGCTAGCTCGCTGGCCGCCCACGTTATAACCAGCTTCCCCTCTTCGCTGCGTGCACACAGGCCTGCAATAACGGTTGACCGTTTTAGCCCCCCTCTGCCGGGTTGGGGAGGGGGAGGCGACACGCCAATATTTGAAGCCCGGCTGCACTTCCTGGGCGAGGCAGCGGGGGGGGGGGGGGGGGGGGGTGGCTCTCTCTCCCTCGTGTGCCTCGATGAGCATTTGGAGGCCAAGTCACAGCCGCCGTCCACTTTGGCGTGCAATTTTAACCTTTTTAATCACGCGATGTCAATCAGCGCGTTCGCCCGCCAATGGGGGGAGCCTTCCCACCTCGTTGGAAATAGTCCCAAATCTGACGGCGTTCAATCGAATTCTTGACGTGTTTCACATGAAGTGTCCCGGTTGCGATTCTGTGGAGTCCGCGAGCTCCTCGTAACATAACGACGTCTGCCGGTCAAAGAAGTTGTCGGGGCGGCAGGATTGTTTATAAACCTCCAAAGGCACGGTTAAAAGCGAGGTTAGAGAGGGGGAACAGATCAGCCAGGAGTCCTGTTGTGCTTTGACCACTCGCGCTGTCCGGTCGCCACCTTGTTCTCGCGCGTCCGCGTGTTGACACCTTCATTTGAAACCCTCCCTGCTGTGTCGACGCAGGCCTTTATATAAAAAAAGGATGGAAGGTTGAACTGATTTTAGCACCGTGCCCAATGGCTTCTTGGCTTCATCCGATTGGCTAGCCCATCCTGCGGGCTGCTTGACCCCCGTTGTGAACTCCTTTAAAACTTCTCCGCTGGAGTTTTCTTTGCCGTTTGTGGCCTTTGGGTATGTGCTAGCCATTCTGGAGGCTCCAAATCAAAGAGCAACCCCCCACCCCCCCCCCCCAATCAGCCCTCCTCCAGAACCTCAATTCCTCCTTTCCCAAACCCTCGATGACACCCTCCCCAGCCCTCGAACAACCTCCCAGAACCTCATAATTAATACAGTTGCTCAACATCCCTCCTTCTCCAGTTGGCGCTCAGTTGACCTGTGCCCATCCATCGCGTGCTAACTTGCACGCGGAATCGTTGTGGACGCTCATAACCTGGCAATAATCTGGGCCTTTGGTTGACCATGACTAAATAACTTGAAGTTCTGGTTTAATTATACGGGATTCCATGTGTTTTGGCCGGGGGCGGGCGGCCTGCATTGCACGGGGCTGTCTCCGTTTCCATGGAAACCACAAACCAGCAGTCCGGCCTATGCAGGTAGGCTCCTGCTCCCCATCATCGCAGCCGCTGGCCTCCAACGTGGCTGGGTTGCATTCTGTCCGTGCAAGCGCGTGCCCTTCACCATGTTGGACAGGCACAATCCGCCGCCCTTACTACATGTGACTCCAGGCCCCACAGCAACGTGGTTGACTCTCAAAATGCCCTCTTGAAACGGCCCCAGCGAACCGCTCCGTTGTCGAGAGCCGTCAGGGACGGGCAACAAATGCCAGCGACGCCCACCTCCCACGAAAGACGAAAACCTCTGACCCGTGACATTTAATGCCTGAACAACAACACGGGCCTAACAATTGCTATTTATTTTTTAACTCCGGTTCCATGCCTGGCGTCATTCTGCAGCTGGCAGGCCGGTCAAAAGGTTTTCAGCCTGACCGTAAGCTTAACTTAACGGGGAGCGAGGCGTCAATGCCAGTCAACCCAGTTAAGAGATTTTGTTACCGCATCTTGCCCGACTAGTCTCCTCTTTAAAAGCTCCCCCGTGGTCTGAAGGCCTTGCCTAAATTCCCAGTTCGGGAGCCGTTCCTACACAACTGAAGCCAACTGCCAGTGGCTCTCAAAGTAACCGTGGAGCAAGGCACATGCTTGAGGTCCCCTAGCAGGAGTGGAGCAGCTTACAAAGCCTCCTTTCCCCCGCACCCCCCCCCCCCCTCCTCAGCTTCTCTTGGGAATAGGAGCCTAACAACACCAGGCCCGATGCGCGGCGTAGGCCCAACCCTCTCGGTTCAGCAGGTGTGTGCAACATTCTTGTCTGTATCAGGGTCAGTTTTAGTTAGGGGGGGGAGAAATGGTGCGTCTAAAGGAGTTTTGTTCCGGGGTTGTTTTTTTTGTGTGTGTGTGAGATCTGCCGCTCTTTGTTCCGGCCTTGACCCGTTTAACAGCTCCTCAGCGGCAGCATGTGTGTGTGACTAACAGTTGTCGGCACAGTTGGGAAGGCGGGTAGACTGACGGGAGAGAGGGGCGGTGAGAGTTACCAGTCATACCCGGAGACGACGGGCACAAACTCGCCTGGGAAGCACTTTGGCGGACGCTCTGGGCCCAGACGACGAGGAGGAGTGCAGGGTGGCACCGCCAGGGCTCTCCCGCCCATCCGGGAACGGAACACCGAACCTTCGTCGGTGCCGCCGCAGTGCCACCCTCGCACGGGGAGCGGCCTGATGTTACCCACCCGGGTGATGCCAACTTCTGAGGTGCCCCAGGGTAGGGGGCTGGCCCCCATGAACCAACTGCCAGCCCCGCGAGTCGGAATCCGGCAGGCGGCGACGGTGTTTGCCCTCCCGGAAAGAGGAGTTCCCTGCCGCATAGGCAAATCCAGCAGGCGCCTTTTGGCACAGTAGGATCCCACGAGCCACCAGTTGGGTGGGGGGGGGGTTGGGGAAATAATCCGTGCCTGTCGGCTGCGGGAGAAATATTGGCCAATTTTCCGGACGAATCCCTGGTCTTTTCATTCGTGTCTCTGGCTGGGCGGGAGAAGGTTGAGGAGAGATCTTTGAGCAGTGGTGCATGGAGGTAATGTGGAAATTCCCAGTGAGGGGCACCACAAACTCAGCCAGATAAAACCCGTTTGTGCTCATTGGGGTTGTGACAACGAATAAAAGCAGCAAAGGTCAGTTGGAGAGTAGATGGGAGCCAGTTCGAAGTGTCATCGTTCAGGTGGTCCTGCTCTTATATCTGTAGTTAAGCCTGAAAGGGGTCCCGGTACAGACAGAGTGTTGCATAGAAACCTGCTGTTTTTCCCCCCCCTCCGAACAGGTCTACTCCGAGCCACTGGTCACCTGGCAACATGACCCCGTTGACATCCCAGCTCAGAGACGCGTGGTGACAGAGAGCCGCGAGACGGACACTTGCTTCCTGGAGACCGCCTTCTGGGGCCGGCCATGGTTCCAGGCCCGGCAGCCCCCGGGCCCTACCGTTGCGGAGGACGCCCAAGATGCAGGCGAGGCGCCGGGCCGGAGCAGAGAGGGCACGCCCCCGGCCGGGCGAGGTAGACAGGACCGTGCGCACCTCGGCGAGACGGGGAAGACCAGCTCCAAACCCAAGGGTGCCAAAATCCGGCGATCGCCCCGGGTCACTAAGGGCATGCCACCAAGGCGGTACGGGCAGCCCTCGGTACAGCGCACCAGAGGTGGCGCCACCCGCTCAAAGTACAAGAGTTAGACATGCCCTATAAATGCCCCAACAGAAGGATGGACTGTTGTCTTACAGTATGTATCAATGCGGTGAGGGCACATATATATAAAATCTTTCTGTGTTGTGAGCCTGTTAATGTGTCTATCTGTCAATGGTCTCTGCTGCAGCCTACCTGCCCATCAAATCCCATTGTCCCCTCTAACACATTCTGTGGGCAACACCCCACGCTTTCTAAACCTTTCCAAGACCGGGCAGTTTTTTTTAAATTTCGGTGCTGTCGCGGAGCATGCCCTGACGTCGGGGTGGGGGGGGGGGGGGGCGGAGGCGGGCACCGGGGGCCTACTCGCCTCCCCGTGCGGGTTAATTTGCGGCCCGGCTGGCTCGAGGCCAGGCCCGCCTCTGACGGGGTCGGGTAAGGGATCTGGGCGGCGAGGTGCGAGTCGGATTCTGAAAGGCCCCCCTGTTGAGACCTCCTCGGCCGTCTGACTGCATGCCCGCGAACGTGCTCCGTGATGTGACGAACGGTCGGACGTCGTTCGGACCCACCGGCGAAAGCCACAAGCCGGGGCCTAACCACTGGTGTGTTTCTTTCTCTTTTAATAAACAGAGCGTATCCAGGGGTGATCCACAAAATTGCGCGATAATGTAATGGTGAGGGCTGCATTCCCTGGAGAAGAACCCTGAGTTACCAGGATTCAAGACAAAACACAAACATATTTTGTATAACAGGATGTTTTTTTTTAACAAAAAAAAGAGAAAAAAGTTTGTAAGCATGACGTAAATTTTGGGTATTGATTTGAGAGCACTGATTTTTAAAAGATTCAATCAGGTGTACCAAACTCTACTTAATTCTGATACGAGATATATATATATATATATATATTTGTTGGCAATTTGTCATCTGATGTTTAATGGGACAGAAAATTTTAACTGTCATCGCCTTAAGACACTTGGATATTCACTTGTACTCCAGTCGAGTCTGAGGGTTTTGTTCCAAACCCCAACCCTTTTGTTTAACCCTCTGTGAGCAGAGGTGTTATCAACCTTCGATTTTTTGTTTTTCACCTCTCCCGCCACCCCAATCTAAAACGTTTCCCACACTCAGCTTCTGAACGACAATTGGAACATTTCTGCACGCAAAAATTCTCGATGCCCGGTGCGGAGGCCTGAACGGGGGTAACTCCCCCCAGCGACACTGTGCCATCTGGTGATGTGGGGACCCCTCACCTAGAGAGTGACTGGCTGGACTCTGCGGGGCAGGCTCGGCCTGGGAAAGAATTTGATTTTGACGATTTATTAACCATCAAATCTCGTTCTTTCCACTGCCCCTCCTCCCCCACCCCCCCGCCCCGAGACCAGTTTCATCCAGCTCTCCCTGACTCGGATAGAAGTTATGCATTTAGATAGTGCCTTTTGTAGTCCGAAAGTGCTCCCCAGCCAATGAACTACATTCTTTGGTCCCAGGAGATCCCAGTGTGTGTATGACGAGAGTACAACTCTGCACTGCCAGTATACACAAGCCCGGCAGCTATATCAGTCCTGGTGCAACAGTGCGGAAGGCCTCGCCCGTCATGCTGAAAGACCATGACAAAACGCAGCCCAGTCTTGGTGCTAATGGGGGGAGGAAGAACGCTACCTCTCTCATTATATACCAACTGACGTTGCTTCATATCACCGGGAAAGTGAGGAGCGTCTTCTGGCCTGTGGGATTCTGCGGCTGTTACAATGTCGCAGGAGTCCAGGCGCGCTGCGTCTGGGGACTGCCCGATACTTGCACTGAGTCACTGCAGTAAATAAGAGAGACCCACTGCCCAAGCTCCTTTGCCCTGAAGAAACACGCATTCGCAGGCACGAGGCAGGAGAAGCAAGCTCAGCCAGAGCGTCACCTTCCTAATGTACTAATTATTTCATTAATTAGGGTGGGGTGGTGGTGTCCCGCTATAATTCAACTGATTCCACAAAAGGTCAGCGGTTCCAGCCATGGATGAAGTCTTCCTGGTCCCCAACGTGGAGCCATTTCGGTCCCGAGTGAGGCCCTTTGGCCCATCGAGCGGCTTCTTTCTTTTTTTTTTTAAAAGACGGGGCACTGCAGTGGTGCTTGTCCGTATTTACTGAGTCATTCCCGCAAACGTTGGCACGACGTGGACCTTTCAGTGTTCCAAACGCTCTCCGTTTTGATTGCGGGATGGTGGCGGGGGGGGGGGGGGGGGGGATGTGGGGGGGGGAGATTCCGGCCAGATTTTCTTCTCGTGTTGGGGCCTCGTCGAGGCTGCCTTCGGCCTCCAACGATTAACCTTCGGGGCCGGACGAAGAGGTGAATTAGTTCTTGTAGACAATGGTGAGCAGTTGTAGCATTTGGCCCAGTGCTGTTTGAGTAAGGGTGGTCGTGTTGATCCTATGGGTGGATGAGGTGTCAAAGCACCAGAGGGGGCAGATAAGTAGATGTTTCGTTACCCGTGGCGATGCCTTGGGAACACTGTAGTCAGGAAGAACATGGAAGGGTAATGAGTGTTGGGAAGGGCGTGCATTTAATGAAGATTGGGGTAGAGTTAGTATGGTTGGATAGAAATGTAGGGGAATCATGTTGCTCTTGGACTCTGTAAATTTTACGTGGTGTAACTGCTTATGCTAATCATTGATAGAGATAGGACAGTGCTTGGTGACAATAGACTGCGATAGCTCAAAGTGTAATGCACAATGCTTTTGAGATGAGTGGGAGTGCTTTTGCCTTAACTAGCCTACCTTACTTGACCACCCTGAGACAAGTTGCCAAGTTTGACTCTCTCTTGGGAACGTGGGCTTTGAGCACTTCACTCTGGCGGCTGGCAGATCTGGCTTTGTGCCAGGAGACACCCGCCCCACCCACCGTGACTGCCCCCCCCCCCCCCCACTCTTAAAATGCGGGGCTGTTCCCAAACAGGGGGCATTTGACGTCCGAAGGTGAACGACTGTGTCATGAACCCCTCGCATCTTCTCTGTTGGGGGAGCCTGGCTTCAACAGGGCTTCGTCAGCTGCCAGGGCTGCAGGAAGCGACCTGCATTAATGTATCGCCTGGGATTTTGTAACCAGGTCCCCTTGTCGCCCCCAGCAAATCAAATCACCTCTGTTAATAACTCATTTGATACCAAAGGACTTCCTGCAGGCTGCAGACAATCATTCCTGCAAAGGGAACACCTCCGACACGCCTTGTTTCACACCAAAGGCCACTCAGCCCATCGATGAGCTCCCCCCCCGGGCAAGCAACTATTCAGGATCCAAACCGCCTCGTGTCTCTCCCCTCCCGCCCTCCGTCTTGCCATTCCCGGTGGGAGGCGGCTCCCGGAATAGTGTGGGGCCCAACTTGTTTGTAGCAAGGTTGGACAGATATATGGTGAGGGGACTCAACTGCGGCCAAGATACAAGATATCTGAAGGGCGGTTAAGGCACAAGATCTGGCTCTGTAAAGACCACATCCCTAAGTCAAAGGGGCAGCAATGGCCTTGATCCTACTGCGGGAGCTATGGACACTGTTGCAAAAAGGGTCATCCATAGATGGGGACAGTTGGACAAAGTAGGCCTTGATCAAGCTTGAGTATTCCCAGGATGTCAAATACAGAAGCAACATGCTTTAGTTTGCTTTCCAGCCCTTCTGCTCGATGTTAGGGATCAATAAGTGCCCGACTGGGCTTTCCCCAGACCCGTTTGCAAACACCCCTCCCTTGTTGCTCACCTGTGCCTCTGAGAGTTGTGTTGAAGAACAGGCCCCCTTTGCACCCTCTGCGTAGAGATTACCAAAGAAAGGACTGTAGCGGGTGGACTCGCCACTGGCGGCCGAGAAGGTCTGGACGGTGCGGGCATCCCGCTCCAGGCGGACGAAGGCTGCTTCGGCCCCGCTCACGGCAGGCGTTGAACAGCCCAAAAGCATTTGCGACGCAGGGAGCAGGCCAACCATTCAGCCCAACTGCCCCATGCTGATCTTTATGCCGCACCCCCCCCCCACCCACACGAGTCTCCTGCCGCCCCTGCTACACTCAACTCCTGCGACTTTACAAATACTCCGGCCAGCAACGTCCGCCGGGGTCCCAACCAGTCCTGACTCTTCAAATTGCTAATGTCCCTGGTCTGCTGGCAAGATTGGAAAGGGAGCAGGTTTGGGAAAGGGTTGGAATGTTCCTCAGCAGCAAAGCCAGTATTACCTACATCCATTCCCTATCCAGTAGAATATCGTCCCTGTAACTGGGCTTCCACTGAACCGTCCCATCAGCTTGCCCTGGAGATATAGGATGTACCTTAGATTCTGAGTGCAGCTTTTCCCAATGGTTTGAAGACAAAACCAAAGTAAACCTTTTCACTGGCTCCCTCCCCACACGGCAGTCGTCACTCTGGCTGTCGCCACCCAATCAGCAACCTTTAAAAGATTCCCACACTGCTTAAGATCTTTGCCATTCAGTTCAAAATTCCGGTGAGGACGCATCCGGTGGAATGGATGCTGCTGTCAGATTGTTGCCGGAACTGAATCTTTGTGAACCAAACACAGCCGCCTGAGTTTGAAATAGTTACGACTTGTTTTTGGTGCCAGTGCGAAGGTTAATGATGAATATGTTTTGTAACTTTTTTTTTAAAAACTGCTGGTCTTTTTTTTTTCATACTTTGTACCGCGGGTTTGATTGTGCTGGCTGCTTTGCCTATGCAGGGATCTGATTATAGCGGGGGGGGGGGGGGGGGGATATTAATTGTTTATGAGCTGAATTTATGCTGTCAACGAGACTAGTCTGTTGCTTGATGCAGAGGGGTTTTGCAAAGCACTTTTCTAAGAATGTATATCAAAGCTTTTGCCATTTTTTTTACATGAGAAATAAATTTGTGCCCCTTGCTGCTTCTTAATAAACTTTCAGGTATATCACTCCGTTTGAAGCCTGTCTGATGTTTAATCAATCATCCGCACAGCCGATAGTCTGTTAACACGGATGAGATTTCCATTCTCCAGAGCAGGCAGCACCTTCTTTGTAGTCATGCTGTAAGGTATCCGCAAAAAGGTAAGGTTTTTTCCCCCACGTTCTGCACCCCTCCTCCACCACGGCACGGCACCCACAAGTGGAAATGTCTATCCTGTGGGTTTTCTGGCGAGTTCTGACTTTTTTTTTTAAAAGCGCACCGGGAAACCCCGGGTCTGTTGGGAAACGGCTGTTCCCAATGTCCGCATCTGTCAGCTGTGAAACTGACAGCGATCTTTTTTTTTAAAAAAAAGAACTGACTTTACTTGAAAAGAGCGTTTCTCTGCAACTGTGTGAGAGAGGGAGGATGGAGAGAAGGGGAGAGATGGAGAGAGCGGGGGAACAGAGGGAACAGAGACAGAGAGAGAGGGGGACAGAGAGAGGGAGAGGATGGAGAGAGGGGGAACAGAGACAGGGGCACAGAGAGTGCAGGGAACACTGGAGACATGGAGGTGGAGTGAGAGGGGAGGAGAGATACAGAGGTGGGGTGGAGAGGGACAGAGAATGGGGAGAGGGAGACAGACAGATAGAGAGGGAGAAACAGAGACCTCTACCAACTAGAAGGACAAGGGCAGCAAATGCATGGGAACACCACCACCTGCAAGTTCCCCTCCAAGTCACACACCATCCTGACCTGGAACTATATCGGCCGTTCCTTCACTGTCGCTGGGTCAAAATCCTGGAACTCCCTTCCTCACCGCACTGTGGGTATACCTACCCCACATGGACTGCAGCAGTTCAAGATGGCAGCTCACCACCACCTTCTCAAGGGCAATTAGGGGATGGGCAATAAATATTGACCTAGCCAGCGACGCCCACATCCCATGAATGAATTTTAAAAAAAGAGGGGGGAGAGAGAGTCAGAGTCACTTACTTACGGCACAGAAGGAGGCCATTCTGTACATCGAGCCCATGCCAGCTCTCCACGGAGCTATGCAGTCAATCCCACTCTGTGGCTCGATCCCTGTAGCCCTGCAGGTCTACTTCTCTCAGGTGGCCTTCCCACTTCCTCTTGAAATCATTGATCATCTCCACTTCCACCACCCTCATGGGCAGCGAGTTCCAGGTCATTACCACTTGCTGTGTAAAAAAGTTCTTCCTCACATCCCCCCCCCTGCATCCTTTGCATAAAACTTTCAATGTGTCCCCTAGTCCGAAAGGGGAGTGGTGGGGGAGCGAGAACGAGATACACACACACACATACACAGAACGGGGAGAAGTGCGAGAGAGATCAAGGTCTCTCCTCAAAGATGGAAATCTATCCAGAATACTCCGCATCTCCACATCAAGTGTGCAGGCAGAGATTGACAACTTACGCAAGCAGAAACGATCCCAGGTATGTCACTAAATCAGTTTTCAACATAGTGACGAGAAAGTAAGTCAATAAAGTTGTCATCTCATTTAAATCGTCTTCACAGCAATGCACATTTGTTGTTCTTATTAGTAAGATACATTTTTAATGCCGTGATCTTTCAAAATTTGCTCAGCAAAAATCGTAATGAGGCCCTCCATCCGAAAAGGTTGGACAACCCTGATTTAGACTCTTACTTTCCAAGTATTTTGTGACCTGCTCCTTCTTCCGACCGGAATACACAGCACCATTGAGACAACTGGGGAGCTTCTCGTTCAAGAATAAAGTGTGTGAGTCAAGGGGCGTGGGGAACGCAAACAGGTTAAGGATGAAAACACAGTGGGTTATAACTCGGGCTGCCAGATTGAAACCACCACTGAATCGCTCCAAAGCCACTATCTCAGCTCTGCTTCAATCTCCTGTCCGGCAGGGGCTTGGCGTGGATCTCAGTACCAGGGCTGGTTTCTGCTGTGTGCTTGTGGTCTGTACTTCCGGGTCTTTTAGGTCCCGTATCATTGTGTACAATATCCCAGCAGGCAACCATCACTAAGAACCGCCTATCTCCACCTCCGTAACATCGGCCGACTTCACCCCTGTCTCAGCTCATCTGCTGCTGAAACCCTCATTCATGTCTTCGTTACCTCTAGACTTGACTATTCCAACACACTCCTGGCTGGTCTCCCACATTCTACCCTCCGTAAACCTCAGCTCATTCAAAACTCTGCTACCCCCGTGTCCTAACTCGCACCGAGTCCCGTTCACCCATCATCCCCTGTGCTCGCTGACCTACACTGACTCCCGGACCGGTAACACCTCCATTTTAATATTCTCATCCTTGTTTTCAAACCCCTCCATGGCCCCTCACCCCCCCACTCCCTATCTCTGTGACCTCCTGCAGCCCTTACAACCCTCCGAGATCTCTGCGCTTCTCCAATTCCGGACTCTCGCGCATCCCCGCCCCCCCCCCCCCCGATTCCCACCATTGGCGGCCGTGCCTTCAGCTGCCTGGGGGGCCCTAAGCTCTGGAATTCCCTCCCTAAACCTCTCCACCTCTCTCTCCTCCTTTAAGACGCTCCTTAAAACCGACCTCTTTGACCCAGCTTTTGGTCACCAGTCCTAATATCTTCTTATGTGGCTCAGGGTCCAACTCTGTTTGGTAACGCTCCTGTAAAGCACCTTGGGACGTTTTAATACATCACAGGCACGAGATAAATATAAGTTGTTGTTGTTGACTTGTTCCCAGGTTCTCATGAGAAGGTGATCTTTAGCCATAGATGCCAAGAGACTGGTCGAAGCAAGGGAGACCCACTTTATTTTAATTTCCACGCAATTTTTGCTGAATCCTCGAGGCCCTGGTTGCTGCCTCTGCTCTTCAGGATTCCAAAACCAAACTGAACCAAAAACAAACCCCCCCCCCCCCCACCCCGTTAACGCCCAACGTATCTTCCAGCACTTAAATTCCGAGAAGAAATCCAGTCAGGCCCTGGAGCCACGAGTAGGCCCGAGACCGGAGCCGCACGTCGGCCCGACACTGTTGGGAAACAGACCCCCAAGTGTGAGCAGGAAACAGTCCACATAATCACACAATCACTTCAATACAGTACACCACACTCCCTCCCCGCTTAAATCTCTTTTACATTACATGTAGATGTACATAATTTCCCAGAATACAATAACAATCTATTAAATTTCAGAGGCATGAAACTATAATCACAACTAGAACATCGATAAGCAGTACTTGTTTTTTCCTTAACACCAGTCAGTCTTTAACAAAAATATCATCAGCTGACAAAAAAGGTAACAACTTATTTTCTTGTTCCGTCCTTTCAATTAACCTTTGTGGCTTCTTTCTCTTTCTGTCTGAGTATCTTCCCCCCTTCCCATTAGCTTGCCTCTGCTCTCCCAACATCTCCCACTGTGTCGACCCTGAACTTTGACTCCCAACTCCACTTAATGGTTGGGATTGTGAAATCGATCGATGAACCTGAAACAAAGACCCTGACTCACTTTGCTCTGCTGTTGGATTCTGTCGTACCAACAAACTTTCACTTCCTTTGTGACTTGCACTTACTCTCCGATTTCCACTGGGGACTGGAGGAATTTGCACTACAGGAAGTTCCTCATGCTCTCCCTTTGTCAGTTTTCCTCCTTCACGCAAGTAATCTGCATGACACTGACGGAGTCTCTCTCCCAGCCTCACTAGATATGTGAATGCACCTCGTCTTTTTACAACGCCAAACACATACTTCTCCTTATCATCTCGCTGGTTTTTCCCCCGTGACCTTCTGACCTGCGCTGAACTGAACTCTCTTAAGTTTCATGCCTCAGGTATCGTGGCTCATCTTCACTCTGTCTTGCTTTTCTCTTACTTTGCTATTTACATCAGGCTTAAGCAAACTAAACCTTGTCCTAGGAGCACGTTTAAACACTAACTCATAAGATGAGCTGTCGTAGACTGTGGGGTTATTCTGTAAGAGAACTGAAAATTATCTAGCCTGTGTCAAAGATGAACATGGAAATTACTGCCGAGCTTATCACCGGGCAAATACTTCTGCAAAGACCTTTTCACAACTTGTACATTTCTTT
This sequence comes from Heterodontus francisci, assembly GCF_036365525.1. Taxonomy (NCBI): domain Eukaryota; kingdom Metazoa; phylum Chordata; class Chondrichthyes; order Heterodontiformes; family Heterodontidae; genus Heterodontus; species Heterodontus francisci. The sequence continues at coordinate 43,623 of NW_027142303.1, forward strand.
CCACATCACCGTTCGATGCTGGGAGATAGGATGGTATAGAGTGATCGAGTGTCTCCATCTCCGATGCATCTGCTCTGATGATGCTACCTTCCATGGCAGTGCTTCTGATATGTCTTCCTCTTTCCTCAACCAAGGCTTCCCCCCACTCACCACCCCCCCCCACCCCCACCACTGTGGTTGACAGGGCCCTCAACCATGTCTGGCCCATTTCCCACTCCTCTACCCTCACCCTTTCCCCTCCCTCCCAGAACCGCGACAGGGTTCCCCGTGTCCTCACTTTCCACCCCATCAGCCTCCATATCCAAAGGATCATCCTCCGCCACTTCCAGCGTGATGTCACTACCAAACGCATCTTCCCCTCCCTTCCCGTCAGCATTCCGAAGGGATTGTTCCCTCCGCGACACCCTGGTCCACTCCTCCATTACCCCCACCACCTCGTCCCCTTCCCAAGGCACCTTCCCTTGCAATCGCAGGAGGTGTAATACCTGCCCATTTACCTCCTCTCTCCTCACTATCCCAGGCCCCAAACACTCCTTTCAGGTGAAGCAGCGATTTACTTGTACTTCTTTCAATGTAGTATACTGCATTCGCTGCTCACAATGTGGTCTCCTCTACATTGGGGAGGCCGAACGCAGATTGGGTGACCGCTTTACGGAATACCTCCGCTCAGTCCGCAAGCAGGACCCCGAGCTTCCGGTTGCTTGCCATTTCAACACTCCCCCCTGCTCTCATGCTCACATCTCTGTCCTGGGATTGCTGCAGTGTTCCAGTGAACATCAACGCAAGCGCGAGGAACAGCACTTCATTTACCGATTAGGCACACTACAGCCTGCCGGACTGAACATTGAGTTCAATAATTTCAGAGCATGACGGGCCCCCCATTTTTATATTTAGTTATTTTTTCTTTTTTCTTCGGTTATTTTATTTTAGTTTTTTAGTGTTTAGTTTGTTTCTACTGTGCCTACCCACTGTTTCTGTTTTTACATTTGTTTTAATGTTTGTGCTTGGAGTGCTTTGTGCTTTACAGTCTATTAACACCCTCTCTTTACTAACGCTTTGTCTTTCAGCACACCATTAACATACTGTTTGCCTTTGCTCCGTGACCTTCTGGTCAGTTATTTTCTGCGACCTTGTCCTATCAGCACCTTCTCTTTTCACATCTCTTGCCCACACCCCTCTTCACTTGCTTAAAATCTTTTACATTTCTAATCTTTGCCAGTTCTGAAGAAGGGTCACTGACCTGAAACGTTAACTCTGCTTCTCTCTCCACAGATGCTGCCAGACCTGCTGAGTATTTCCAGCATTTCTTGTTTTTATATTGGAGTGTGTTTGACTCCATTTTACTCAGAAATATTTCAAACTCGTCTGACGTAAACTGTGGACCATTATCTGACACCACCCCTCTGGTAACCCATAAATTGCAAACCAACTCCTCAAAACGTCAATAGTTTTGAAACTTGTGGCATCGGGCGTAAACACAACATTTATCCACTTGCTATAGTTATCGACCAAAACAAGCTACTCTTTCCCTTCCACTTCAAAGGAATCGACATGTACTCGTTCCCACAGGTTTTCTTGTGTTTGAGTACGGAATGAACCAAAGTTCCTTTCAATCATTTCTGACTTTGAGACACACTTCACAACTCTCCACCAACTCTTCGATATCTCTATTTACTGAGCACCACATCCCTGTGAGTTTCTTCAGAAATTTCTCTGGCATGTCGTTTGTATATGTAATTTATAGGTAAGTCAATGGCTAAAATCAATGTCAGACATGTTCTTACTGATCCCTACTGTAAATAACTCGGCCCAGTTTAAATGTGTTCTTAAGCCAATTTCTTCCCGACGTCAGGGAGACTTTGTTCCCTCCTACTACTACCAATGACAAGTAATAAGATGCATCATTGTATTCCGCCCTCACACTAACTTCACCTAAGAATGGAATACTGTTATTGGAATAACTAGTCAGTTTTACACCGGTTTTGCATAAGGGAATGTGACTTAGGGGCTTCTTGTACTCTCTTTCCCAGATAACACAGTGGTGCAGCTGTAGCAACGATGAAAGTAAATTGTGAATCTCCGACTTTTTTTTTACTGTGGGTGCTGAATTATATCATCAGCCCTTTTACTTTCAACTTCCACATGCTGTTTTTCTTGCTCTCTGGCTGAGTACAATTCTTGATCTTCCTGCTCGATAACATTAACTTCTGTTTGTGCACATTTGAGGACTTCGAGCCTCCTGATTTGGCTTTAGTTCTGACACGACCTGGAGCATTACTGTTTCCTCTACTCCTGCATGCCGTCTGGATATGATCCACTTTCCCACTTTGACTGGAAATGGGGATATTTCGGTGGTTGGTGGCTACCATGACAATGTTAGTATATAAATTTCTGACTCTTGAGTCCGTGAACTTGGCTGCCGTGGCCTGGTTCCTGCTGAAATTGCAAATCTGCAGCTGTCTCTTCCTGCCATTTCCATAGCTGTGGCCTCATCTCAGGCCTCTTTCCACATCAGTTTACTGCCTTAACGCAAAAGCTCAGCCTGGATTTTACTGTTCTTTAGACCTCCAACAAACACAGTGACGAGAGAGTTTCTTTAACTCACGAGTATAACCTGCGATAGACTCATTTGGAAACTGCTTCCTTCAATGAAATGCAACTCGGAGTGCAATGCCGTTCTCAGTTGGGACATAACATGAGTCCAGCATCTCATTAATTTCAGAATAGTCCAAAGTACTGGGGTCTCATGGGAAACACTGAGTAAACACCATCTCATAGGCATCCTCCAGAGCCCCAGCAGGCACTGGTACACTAGTCCTCCAGCATCCCAGCATGCACTGGAGCCAGTCCTCCAGGTTCCCAGCAAGCATTGTGACTCCAGTCCTCCAGAGTCCCAGCATGCACTATTACCCGAGTCCTCGATAGTCCCAGCATGCACAACGACCCCATTCCTCCAGAGTCCCAGCATACACAGTGTCACCAGTCCTCTGGAGCCTCAGAATGCACAGAGACACGAATCATCCAGAGTCCCAGCATACACAGTGTCACCAGTCCTCTGGAGCCTCAGAATGCACAGAGACACGATTCATCCAGAGTCCCAGTGTGCATCGGGCCCACAGTCCTCCAGTATCCCAGCATGCACTCAGAACCCAGTATTGCAGTGTGCCAGCACGCAGTGAGGCATTAATCCTCCAGTGACACAGCATGCACTGGGATCCCGTCCTCTGGACACCAATGACATCAAGGGATATGGGGATAGCGCGGTAAAGTGGCATTGAGGTAAATGATCAGCCATGATCTAGTTGAATGGTGGAGCAGGTTCCACATGCTGATGCTCGACTCTTGCTCCTATGTTCCCAGCATGCACTATGTCGGCAGTCCTCCAGTATCCCAGCATGCAATGTGACCCCAGTCCTCCAGCGTCCCAGCAAGCATGATGTCACCGGTCCTCCAGTATCCCAGGATGCCCCGCTGTGTTGGCTGTGTGGATGCTGCTGTGATGGCGGCCGAGCTCTGAGCCGAGCCGCCGCCATGTCGCTGGTGGCTTACGGCAGCAGCGATGAGAGTGAGGGCGAAACCGGGGCCGGGGCTGGAGCCGGGGAGCCGCTTCCCGCCGGCCCCGGAGCCCAGGCCCTCACCCACGCCCTGTCCGGGAGGAGCGGCCTGTCCGTGGGCCGGGCCCGGGGACACAAGCGGAGCAGCGGAGAACCGGTTCAGATCAGCGCCCCGGAGCTGCAGGTCAGAGAGGCAGCGGGGAGGGGGGGGGGACTGACCCCCCGACTGACCCCTCCCCCACTCCCCCCCCTCCCCCACTCCCCCCCTCCCCCACTCCCCCCCCTCCCCCACTCACTCCCCCCCCTCCCCCACTCACTCCCCCCCCCTCCCCCACTCACTCCCCCCCCCTCCCCCACTCACTCCCCCCCCCCCTCACTCCCCCCCCTCCCCCACTCACCCCCCCCTCCCCCACTCACTCCCCCCCCTCCCCCACTCACTCCCCCCCCTCCCCCACTCACTCCCCCCCCTCCCCCACTCACTCCCCCCCCTCCCCCACTCACTCCCCCCCCCCCCTCACTCACTCCCCCCCCCCCCCACTCACTCCCCCCCCCTCCCCCACTCACCCCCCCCTCCCCCACTCACCCCCCCCTCCCCCACTCACTCCCCCCCCTCCCCCACTCACTCCCCCCCCTCCCCCACTCACTCCCCCCCCCTCCCCCACTCACTCCCCCCCCCCACTCACTCACTCCCCCCCCCCACTCACTCCCCCCCTCCCCCACTCACTCCCCCCCTCCCCCACTCACTCCCCCCCCTCCCCCACTCACTCCCCCCCTCCCCCACTCACTCCCCCCCCCTCCCCCACTCACTCCCCCCCCCTCCCCCACTCACTCCCCCCCCTCCCCCACTCACTCCCCCCCCTCCCCCACTCACTCCCCCCCCTCCCCCACTCACTCCCCCCCCTCCCCCACTCACTCCCCCCCCTCCCCCACTCACTCCCCCCCCTCCCCCACTCACTCCCCCCCTCCCCCACTCACTCCCCCCCCTCCCCCACTCACTCCCCCCCCCTCCCCCACTCACTCCCCCCCCCTCCCCCGCTCGCTCCCCCCCTCCCCCGCTCGCTCCCCCCCCTCCCCCGCTCGCTCCCCCCCTCCCCCGCTCGCTCCCCCCCCTCCCCCGCTCGCTCCCCCCCTCCCCCGCTCGCTCCCCCCCCTCCCCCGCTCGCTCCCCCCCCTCCCCCGCTCGCTCCCCCCCCTCCCCCGCTCGCTCCCCCCCCTCCCCCGCTCGCTCCCCCCCCTTCCCCGCTCGCTCCCCCCCTCGCTCCCCCCCCTCCCCCGCTCGCTCCCCCCCCTCCCCCGCTCGCTCCCCCCCCTCCCCCGCTCGCTCCCCCCCCTCCCCCGCTCGCTCCCCTCGCTCCCCCCCCTCCCCCGCTCGCTCCCCCCCCTCCCCCGCTCGCTCCCCCCCCCTCCCCCGCTCGCTCCCCCCCCCTCCCCCGCTCGCTCCCCCCCCCCTCCCCCGCTCGCTCCCTCCTCCCCTCCCCCGCTCGCTCCCTCCTCCCCTGCCCCCCTCTCACTCGCTCGTTCCACATTTGCAGCATCTGCGTATTCTGTTTTGTCCCTGTGAATTACCAGCCCGAAACTGTTACATTTCCCCAGGGCCTGGAATGTCTGCAACCACCGTCATTGCTCGTCTGAAACTGGCAGCGACGTTTGGAGACGGCATATGCACAGCATAACACAGAAATCCAGAAGTTGCTGTCAGTCATCCTGCATGCTGTTGAAGTTCCTCTACCGCCCACCCCCCCTACAAGATTGTGATCAATTAGAAATCACTGAACTGATGAAAGTCTCCACTTTTATGCAGTTAGTCGTGCTGGAAAAAATTGCATTTTTTGAATGAGGTATGTAGCTGGCCATTTAACGGGGTGCTAACTTCAGAGTTACTGCTGAACAACCTCTCTGGCCCTGAAAATCTAATTTTATCTTTCTGGAATGTCGCCTTCCTCCCCACAGTCATTTAGATCCTGGCTGATCTGTAACTCAGCTCCATATCCCTTAATACCCTTATCTAACACAAATCTACTTCTGTTTCGAGTTTTTCAATGGGCCGCCCGCCCCCCATTGTTTTCCATCTGTGTACGGCCCAATCATTTGTGTCCTATTATCGTGGAAAAATGTGACACTCCAGAAGTATAAAATGAGGTTTTCAAGGCCAGAGAGGTTGTTCAGCAGTAAATTAGTTAAAAGGCCAGCTGCACTTCATTCAACAAGGGTGCAACTTTTTCAAGCGTTTTCACAAGGTGACTAACTGCATAAAAGTGGAATTTTTCAACAGTTCAGTGATTTCTAATTTATCGCAAGCTCAGGTGGCGGGGGGGTGTTGGGGGGAGGGAGTAACAGCGCACCCTGTGGAGAAGTGTCGGACGATTGACAGCAACCTCTGGATTTCCGTTCTGTGCATGTGCGGACTCCAAACGTCGCTGCCAGTTTCAGACGAGTGATGACGGTGATCGCTGCCGGTTCCGTTGTCCGTCCCAGCGCAAAATCCCAGGTCCTGCGCAACTGCGACTCTTTCTAACGTGCTACCACTGTGCCACGGCTGACTCTATTAAGTCTTCACTTTCCACTTCCCCAATTGCGTTGGGGCAATTTCTTCTTTGAAAAGCACTACATAAGAACTCTTTTATTTTATTCAGGGTGTGGGCGAAGGCTGTTTTTTTTTTGTGCGAGGGACTTGACTCTTGAATGCTTGCGGGGGAAGAGGGGGCGTCCAGCAATGTTATGTTACGGGGCCTTGTATTTTTTTGCGTGGGAGCTCCTCCAATATGGTCTCGTCCCGGGATTTGATGTGTATCTGGTCCCCAGGCGCTGAAGGAGTGGGTGTCCCAATCTTGGAGAAGGTACCCGCCCTTGGTTTTCCTAATGCCCAGGACTGGCTGAGGACATTCTGCTGGTGTGTGATCAATTAGAAATCACTGAACTGATGAAAGCTTCCGCTTTTGTGCAGTTTTTATGCTGCTCTCTTTGGAGCTAGCCCTATCGGGAAACTGGGTGGGACGTCCTTCCGGATTTGCATTTGTTTAGCGCCTTTCAGAACCTCAGGGCACCCCCAAGGCGCTCCCCAAACATTTGAATGTTGACTCCTTGTAAGACGCATTAGACAGTCGTCAATGAGATGCTGCTGTGGGTTCTTTCATGTCTGTTTTAACGATGCCCAATCCTTCAAACGACTTCACAGCCAACTTTGGAAGTGTCACTGTTGTCAGGTAGACGGAGGTGGCCGCTAGTTTGTGCACAGCCAGATCCCGCAAACAGTAACGGCGAGAAATGAGCATTTAATTTATTTGATTGTTATTCCCATTTGTGTTTCAGTGGGACTCTGATGATGAGGAACCAGTTCAGAAGAAAACGAGTCAGGTGGGTGCTTTATACCGAGCGACACTCTGGAGGCGGGTGTTGGGGGGGGAGCTCCCTGGCTGTCCGAGGGGTGGGGGGGGGGGAATTGAGTTGTAGGAGCAGCTCGTGGCTTTAAAAGCCCCCACGCAATGTACGATAACGTTGGCGCAATGGTGCTAGTTAACATCTGGGGGAGGGCGGGGTGACCCTGTTCCACTCTGTTGTAGCCGCCGTGTCCATCCAGCGGGAACGATCTATACCAAGGAGCAGCGTTAGGCGATCAAGGTCTTCCCAGCACTGGGAAATACAGTGTCTGCTGACCGCTCATTTCCCATCTGACAAGTTTTATTTTTTTAGCTTCACCTTTCGGCAATCATTATCTGTGACCATGTTATACTCCAAAAGGCGATGTGATGGAGGATGGAACTGGAGCCAATCTTTACACACTTTTATCAGCCTTTATTTACAGAGATACACATTCCAAGCATGCACCTCCTAATCCAACTGCCACAGTTTGTCTGTTCCTATATCTAGGGGCACAAGTGTATCCCCAGTTAATACTCACCACCTGCATACAATTAATATATGTTTAACACTAATCTGTGATAGATGGAGGTTTTGTCATTCGGGATTTGGTATGGAGGGGGTTGCACGCGCAGGTCCTGTGCAGTGGACTGTAATTTCCGCGGCCTCAAGGAGTCCGTGTTTCGCATCCGTGTGGGGTGTGCGAGGTTGCAGCCCGCCTTTCATTATTTGAGGGGGCTGCTCCTCAGTTTCTGGCTACGCTTCAGTCTCTTGTTGCTGATTGTTGGCCAGTCGGCGGGGGTGAGGGGGGGGGGGTGGAAAGCGGGTGGTCAAGTGGGCCATTCGGCCTGGCTGCCTGCCTGTCTCTCTTCTGCAGCTGCGACTGTGCCTGTATCGTCGCCCCCCCCAGACGTCTCACCGCATTTTCATTCACTAAGTTCCCTTTTAAAGATTTTAGAATTTGAGTAGTGCTGAAAATAGAGACATGTTGTCGAAGCATTCCGCCTTGCACTCATCAGGACAATCCGCAAGAATAACCAATGTAAGGGAAAACTTATGCTGCATGAGAAGAGAGTGCTGACTGGTTGGCAAGTGAACTCTGATTGGTAGAGGCGTTGCCATGGAGAATGCATGAACTCTCTTCTCATGCAGTATAAGTTGCCGTTTTCCCTTATATTGGTTATTCTTGCGGATTGTCCTGATGAGTGCAAGGCGGAATGCTTCGACAACATGTCTCTATTTTCAGCAATACTCAACTTCTGTACTACCGAACGACTATTTTTTTGGATTTGTTAGTGTATTAGTGCTGCAACTTTCAAAAGGGGCATTAATTCCTCTCCATGGGTGACCATCTGGTTGGATTAAGTGTTATAGATGCTGAGTATAAATTTTGTCTCCTTTATTTTGGGCGTATTTGAGCAGTGTGTTACGACCATCTGTTCCTTTGTTTCCCGACCCTTGGCAAGATCTGTGTTTCACTTGCTCCCCTCTCCTCTGCCTTTTTGTTTTTTTTTTCCAGAGTTCGGGGCCCGGTGTGGGCCTGTCTGCCCTCCTGCCACAGCCCAGGCATCTGACCGTGAAGGAGACCAACCGCACCCTGCTGCCCTACTCCTTCGCCAAGGCACAGAGGTCAGCTGGCCAACCCGCCGCCCAGTCCAGTGTGGCGTCGAGAGCCACCATCACCACCACGCCCTCGCCGTCCGCCATCAAGGCCGCGTCGAAGAACGCCGCCAAGCAGCTGGCCAAGCACATCATGAACGAGGAGGCGAGCGACGACGAGGAGGAGGAAGAGGAGGCGGCCCAGGGCGGGGAGGTCAGCTTCTTCTCCCTCCCCGACAAGGAGCCGCCGCTGGGCGCCAGGACTGAGCTCTTTGCCGGCGGCCTGGCGGCGGAGGGCCCGTTGCCCGCGCCACTGCCGCAGGTGCCGGCGCCCGCCCCCGGCGTGCCGGGCGAGCCCCCCGACCCCCTGAACCCCGCCGACGCCCCGTTGGAGTTCAACAGGAGCGTCTCGTCTGGAAGCGACGGCAGCTTCCCGGCGGCCAGCAGCTCCCCTGCCACTCCTGGGCCGGAGTTCAGCAGCCAGTACGCGGACTTTCGCACGCAGGGCACCGAGCAGAGTGAATATTACCAGGTCAGTGGAAAAGAGTGGCAGCGCTGAGCCGGTGTTACGTACTCAGGAGGTGAGGAACCAGGGTATGCTGGTCCTGGGGCCTGACCACACAACTCTCTTCTAATCTATTGCTCGATTGTCATTCATTTCTGCTTTAAGTTCTGTCGGGGTTTATTTCGTAAGTGTACGGTGCCCATGGGTAGTGCTCTCGCTCGGGTCCAGTCCCACTCCTGAGGCTTGAGCATGGAATTAAAGCCGACACTTGCAGTGTTGGATAAGGGGCTTATTGGAACCAAGGCGGGGAGATGGATTGAAGATACAGGTCAGCCATGATCTGATTGAACGGGGAAGGACAGGCTTGAGGGGCTGAATGGCCTCTTCCTGTTCGGAATGTTCCGTCCTCAATGTATGTACAAGAAGAAGGAGCTAGCACGTGCTGCGGAGGTAACCCTGCTTTGGAACGAATGGCTATGATTGTTCTGGCACGTGCAAAGCTGTTGTGCCAATCGAATAATATCTCGAGCGTCTGATGGAATGGGGGCATTGTACCCCTGTCCTGAGCCGTGCTCAGGCTGGATTTAGAATAGTGTGCGCGTTCTGGCATAACTTTGCTTCAAGTGGATGCTGATACGTCTGGAGGGTCAGGGAGCAGTGACAAGTCTGACTCTGGGACTTGGAGCTCTGAGTGATGTTGAGGGTTTCACAGAGCCGTCCTTGCTTTCCGTGGAATGACGCTGAATTTACAGTGTCAAATCATGCTGTTTAGACAGTGATTCTGCTCCACACGAGCCTCCTCCGACCCCCCCCTCTCTTCATCTCCCCCTATCCCCATATCCTTCTATTCCTTTCTCCCTCATGCGTTTATCCAGCTTCCCCCTTAAATGTATCTCCGCTATTCCCCCTCAACCACTCCCTGTGGTAGTGAGTTCCACATTCTCGCCACTCTCCGGGGAAAGGGGTTTCTCTTTCCAGTAGGGTTCTGCAGGGCTCAGTACTGGGTCCCTTCTTGTTTGTGGTGTATATATCCATGATTTAGACTGAAATGTAAGGGGGCATGATGAAGAAGTTTGTAAACAGTACACACATTGGCCGTGTGATGGCTCGTGAGGAAGAAAGCTGTCGAACGCAGGGAGATATCAATGGACTGATCAGGTGGGCAGAGAAGTGGCAAATGAAGTTCAAGCTGGAGAGGTGTGAGGTCATGTATTCAGGGAGGGAAACCCAGAGAAGGGGATACATGATAAATGGTAGGATGCTGAGATATATTAATGACCTGGACTTGGGTGTATTTCAACATTTGCCGATGATACGAAACTGAAGTATTGTGAACTGTGAGGAGGACAGTGATAAACTTCAAGAGGGGCATAAACAGGCTGGTGGAATGGGCGGACAAGTGGTGGATGAAATTGAATCAAGTGTGAAGTGATGCATTGTGGTAGGAAGAACGAGCAAAGGCAATATAAAATAAAGGATACAATTCGAAAGGGGGTGCAGGAGTTGAGGGACCTGGGGGGGGGGTATATGTGCACAAACCATTCAGGGTGGCAGGGCAGGTTGCGAAAGTGGTTAATAAATCGCACGGGATCCCGGGCTTTATAAATAGAGGCAGAGAGTACAAAAACAAAAGTTGTGGTTCGGCCTCAACTGGAGTATTGTGTGCAATTCTGGGCGCTGTGCTTTCGGAAAGTATGCGAAGGTATTTGAGTGCCGAATAGATTCGCGGGAATGGTTCCAGGGATGAGGAATTTCAGTTACGTGGATAGATTGGAGAAGCTGGGGCTGCTCTCCTTAGAGAAGAAAAGATTAAGAGGAGATTTGATAGAGGTGTTCAAAACCGCGAGGGGTCTGGACAGAGTAGATAGGGGGAAACTGTTCCCATTGGCGGAAGGATCTAGAGCCAGAGGGCAAACGGCCGCCTCCTGTGTTTGATTGGTCAGATGCTGCCCACCCTCGACTGAGTGTGTGTTTGCAATTTGGAAGGTTGAGTGACAGCTCTGTGAATGAATAAATACTCTGAAGACTGTGGAAGTGATGAAATAGGCAAGGGTCAGTGGAGGGGATGGGGGAGACTGGTAATTCCACATTCCACGCATTGCTCACTTTAGTGCATTCCCCTGTTCAATCCTGCTGTGGTATCAATTGACTGCCAGATGGGAGAGCTCAGAGTATTTGCTCGCAGTAATGTCCGGAGGCATTGTCAGTTGACGTGTGCAGCCAAAGTCTGCGAGACATCAGTGGTGTCCGTTTTGAGGCCGATGTGCGGGCACTGCTGGCAGGTTGTCCCTCCTGCAGTGCTTCTCGGCTGACCCCAGTACCGCCCTTGCTCTCGCCGTGAGCTTTGCTGTCTGACTGCTTCACTGAGTCTTGGGGGAATATTAATCGCTGCAGTCAGCACCAGCTCGTGCAGGAGGGGGTTGGGGGGGGGGGGGGGGGGGGGGGGAGTCGGCCCTGGGTCAGTGTCTGAGTCAGGAGGTTGTGGGTTCGGGACCCCACTGCAGAGGCTCGAGCCCCGTAATCCAGGTGGACAGCCCCAGTACCAGAGCTGAGGGAGTGCCGCGCTGTCGGAGGTGCCGTCCGGGGCCCAATGTTTATCCCTCGCCCAACACCACTTTAAAAAAAAAACAGATGGACCGATCATGATTGCATTGCTGTGTGTGTGGGATCTTGCTGTGCGCGAAATGGCCGCCGCCTTTCCTGCAATACAACAGTGACTGCACTTCAGGAGAAGTGCCCCATTGGCTGTGAGGCCTCCTGAGTTTGTGAATTGCATTTCTGCGGCGCCTGTTGGGTAAAGGGTACCAGGAGAATATGGAGCTGAGACGAGCAGATGGGGGTTTCGATACAGGTCAGCCACAATCTCAGTGAGTGGCGGAGCAGGCTCGGAGGGGCCGAATGGCCTCCTCCGTGTCACAACTACGTTTCCTCATCTCCCCCACCCTCCAATGCTACTTTTATCAGCATCTCAGGACCTCTAGCCAATTTATGCACAGCAAGATCCCACGTGCAGCAATGTGATAATGACCCAGATCAGCTGTTTTTTTAGTGATGCTTGTTAAGGGATGAATATTGACCCCAGGGGAGAGCTCCCACACCCCACCACTGTGCGATCTTTTACATCCACCCGAGAGGGCATACAGGGGCCTCGGTTTAACGTCTCATCCGAAAGATGGTGCCTCCGACAGTGCGGCACTCCCTCAGTACTGGCACTGGGAGCGTCGGCCTGGGTTATGGAGCTCAAATCTCTGGAGCAGGACTTGAACCCACAGCCCTCTGACTCTGATGGGAGAGAGAGAGACCCAGTGAGCCACAGCTCGACATACTCACGTGCGGTTAACTTATCCCACTGTGCTCATCTAAATACTTCTTAAATGTTGTCAGGGTTCCGGCCTCTACCACCTCTTCAGGCAGTGCGTTCCAGATTCCAGCCACCCTCTGGGTGAAAATTTTTTTCTTCAACTCCTCTCTAAACCTCCTGCACCTTACCTTAAATCTATGCCCCCTGGTTATTGACCCCTCCGCTAAAGGAAAAGGTTTCTTCCTATCTAACTTATCAATGCCCCTCATAATTTTGTATACCTCAATCAGGTCCCCCCTCAGCCTTCTCTGGTGTTAGGAAAACAACCCTAGCCTTTTCAGTCTCTCTTCATAGCTGAAATGCTCCAGCCCAGGCAACATCCTGGTGAATCTCCTCTGCACCCTCTCCAGTGTAATCACATCCTTCCTATAGTGTGGTGCCCAGAACTGTACACAGTACTCCAGCTGTGGCCTAACTAGCATTTTATACAGCTCCATCATAACCTCCCTGCTCTTATATTCTATGCCTCGGCTAATAAAGGCAAGTATCCCATATGCCTTCCTAACCACCTTATCTACCTGTGCTGCTGCCTTCAGTGATCTCTGGATAAGTACAGCTATATCATCCTGTAATCTAAGGCTTTCCTCACTATTTACGACACCACCAATTTTCGTGTCATCTGCGAACTTACTGATCATACCTCCTATATTCACGTCTAAATCATTAATGTACGCTACAAACAGCAAGGGTCCCAGCACCGATCCCTGCGGTACACCACTGGTCACAGGCTTCCACTCACAAAAACAACCCTCGACCATCACCCTCTGCCTCCTGCCACGAAGCTAATTTTGCATCCAATTTGCCACATTATCCTGGATCCCATGGATCTTCACCAATCTCCCATGTGGGACCTTATCAAAAGCCTTACTGAAGTCCATGTAGACTACATCAACTGCTTTACCCTCACCTACACATTTTGTCACTGCCTCAAAAAATTCAATCAAGTTAGTTAGACACAATCTCCCCCTGACGCGGCCATGCTGACTATCCCTGATTAATCCCTGCCTCTCTAAGTGGAGATTAATCCTGTCCCTCAGAATTTTTTCCAATATTTTCCCTACCACTGATGTTAGACTCACCGGCCTGTCATTTCCTGTTTTATCCCTGCTACTCTTCTTGAATAATGGTACCACATTCACTGTCCTCCAATCCTCTGGTACCTCTCCTGTGGCCAGAGAGGATTTGAAAATTTGTGTCAGAGCCCCTGCTATCTCCTCCCTTGCCTCTCACAACAGCCTGGGATACATCTCATCTGGACCTGGGAATTTATCCACTTTTAAGCCCACTAAAACAGCTAATACCTCCTCCCTTTCAATGCTAATATGTTCAAGTATATCACAATCCCCCTTCCTGATCTCTACACCGACATCGTCCTTCTCCATAGTGAACACAGATGAAAAATAATCATTTAAAACCTCATCTTTGTCCTCCAGCTCCACACACAGATTGCCACTTTGGTCCCTAATGGGCCCACTCTTTCCCTGGTTATCCTCTTACCCTTAATATACTTACAAATCGCCTTAAGATTTTCCTTTATCTTGCCCGCCAGTGTTTTTTTCATGTCCCCTCTTCGCTCTCCCAATTACTTTTTGAAGTACCCCCCAAACACTTTCTATACTCCTCTAATGCTTCCGCTGTTGTCAGCACTCTGAATCTGCCATAAGCCTCCTTTTTTTTTTACATCCAGGGTTCCCTAGACTTGTTGGTCCTACCCTTCACCATAACGGGTACATGTTGGCTCTGAACACTCACTCTTTCCTCTTTGAATGACTCCCACTATTCTGGTATCGACTTTCCTACAAGTAGCTGCTCCCAGTCCACTTTGGCCAGATCCTGTTTTATCATCTTAAAATCGGCCTTCCCCCAATTCAGTACCTTTATTTTCGGTCCATTTTTGTCCTTTCCCATAACTACCTTAAATCTTAGAGTTATGGTCACTATCCCCGAAATGTACCCCCACTGACAGTTCTACCAGTTGTCTGGCTTCATTCCCTAGGATTAAGTCCAGCACTGCCCCTTCTCTTGTAGGACTTTCTACTTACTGGCTCAAAAAGCTCTCTTGTATGCATTTTAAGAATTCCACCCCCTTTAATCCTTTTGCACTGAGACTATCCCAGTTGATCTGATTGTCCAGCCCCGCACTGCACCAGGAGTCAGTGCCTCCAGACAGGCTACAGTTACTGGCATAGAGACGCACCAGCCCACAGGAGGTTGGTTAGTAAAATCGAAGTGCATGGGATAGGAGGTAATATACTGGTGTGGATTAAGGATTGGTTAACAGGCAGAAAACAGAGCAGGCAATAACCGGGTCATTCTCGAGTTGGCAGGCTGAGACTAGTGGGTTACCGCAGGGATCAGTGCTTGGGTCCCAGCTGTTCACAATACATATCAATGATTTGGATGTGGGGACCAAATGTTGTATTTCCAAGTTTGCGGATGACACAAAACTAGGTGGGAACGTGGGCTGTGAGGAAGATGCAAAGTGGCTTCAAGGGGATTTGGACAGACTTGGTGCGTGGGCAAGAACGTGGCAGATGGAACATCATGTGAAAAAATGTGAGGAGGAACAGACGTGCAGAGTATTTCTTAAATGGTAAGAATTTAGAAAGTGTAGATGTACCTGGGTGTCCTTGTCAATGAGTCACTGAAAGCTGACATGCAGGTGCAGCAAGCTGTTAGGAAGGCTAATGGGATGTTAGTCTTTATCGCAAGAGGATTTGAGTGCAGGAGTAGTGAAGTCTTGCTTCAATTGTATTGAACTTCGGTTAGTCTATAACTGGAGTACTGTGTGCAGTTTTGGTCCCCTTACCTTAGGAAGGATATTATTGCCATAGAGGGAGTGCAATGAAGGTTCATCAGACTTGTTCCCAGGATGGTGGGACTGTCCTATGAGGAGAGATTGGGGAAACTGGGCCTGTATTCTGTACAGTGAGATGTGATCTCATTGAAACCTACAAAATACTTAAAAGGATAGACAGGGTAGATGCAGGTAAGATGTTTCCCCTGGTTGGGGAGTCTGGAATCAGGGGACACAATTTCAAAATAAGGGGGAAGCCACTTAGGACAGAGATGAGGAGAAATTTCTTTACTCAGTGGGTTGTAAATCTTTGGAATTCTCTACCCCAGAGGGCTGTGGAAGCTCAGTCATTGAGTATGTTTAAAGTGGAGATTGACAGATTTCTAAATACAAATGACATAATGGGATATGAGGATAGTGTGGGGAAAAGGCATTGAAGTGGATGATCATCCATGATCATATTGAATGGGGGAGCAGGCTCGATGGGCTGAATGGCCTGCTCCTGTTCCTATGATCCTTCTACCTGTGACTTGATTACTGCAGCCTGTTAGCTCTTCACATTCTGCCGTTACTGACTAGTCTTCCCGTCTATTTGCAGGACTACTACAGCAATTACTACCAGACCCCGGACCCGGCTCCGGCTCCAGCTGCAGAAGAGGAGTTGAACACGTTCATGAATGATGAAGCAGTAAGTGTCGTTGAAAGGCAGTTGGATGTATAGTTTGAGAGGAGACATTTGCAGAGTGGTGGGGGGAGTGCGGGGGGGGTGGGACTTATTGGATCCCTCTTTCGAAGAGCCAGCACAGGGTCGAACAGGGAAAAGGCAGGCAATTGAGAATAGATGTCGAGCTTATTCATTGAGACAGAACCAGGGGCAGTGGGGAATGGGCCGAACAGCCTGTGCTGTATTATGACAGTTCTCTAATCCAGGACGCTGTGGGCCCAGGTTCTTTTCCTGCCTGCCTTTTAGCCTGTGGTTAGACAGCAGCCTAGACAGAAAGATAAGCAGGAGGCACGACCTCTTCTAAAACAGCAGTTGCCAATTTAAACAGCTCGTTGCTCTTTGTACTGGGTTACCCAAACACCCGCCTGACAGGTCGATAGTGGAGTGAGCGAAACAAGGCTCCAGACATCACGGCCCTCTCAGCCACAGACAACCTAATGTTGTCATGCCTTTTGATCGCTGTCTTTTCAATTGTTAAGCAAGAGGCAGCGGCTGAGAGACGGTTGGGTTGATCATCGTTCAGCCAGTCGCACGTACTGACACCGTTACCAACTCCTCGCGTTGAAGGGTTCAAAACCCGACCGACCGCAAATATCAAAAATGAAGTGTTGAGGGGGTGCGGGGAGAGATGGTGAGCGCGCGTGTGAGCAAAAGTACAAACACGACAGACCAGAGACGATTCACCGGTCCGTTTGGTCTGCTTGTAGACGCTCCCCACTCAGACAGAGCCACGGCGGTAGGTGGGGCTGATCCTTCAGATGAGCTGAACCTTTTGTCCCCAGTGAGTCCGATCTGTTCCTCGTTCTGCTCCCCATCGCTCATCAGTTAAAATGTCCCAGGTACTGTAAGGAGTGTGCATTTCAAAGCCTTGTGAGAGTGGTGGGCAGCTCCGCCCAGCTCCTCGGGGAGCAATCATTCAGTTGCAGTGAGTCTGGTCTCTGGAGCCCGTGCCGATTTACCGGTGCGGACACGCTGGTCCAAGGGCTAGCCGCCGACCAGCAGCTCTGATTTCGCGAGCTCTCGGTTGCGTTTCGAGTGACGGTTCCTCCTCAATGTCGTGCTGCAGGCAGAGTCGGCTATTGCGAAGGGACCGTTCCCTCCCTGGCTTCCTGGCCCACTCTCCCAACACCCGCCCCCTTTTGCAGGCAAGCGCGGGAGATGCCTTTTCACCACCTCCCTTCCCACCGACCAGGGCTCCGAACGCCGCTTTGCAGGCGAAACGGCGATTTACTTGTGCTTCTGTCAATTCCGTACGCTGTGTTCACGGCTGGCGATGCGCTCTCCTCGACGCTCGGGCGGGCCCACCGCAGACTGGGTAATCCCTTTGCGGAACAACTCCCTTCAGTCCGCAAGCTTAATCTCCCACTCCCACTCTGACATCTCTGTCCACGGCCTCTTGTACTGTAACAAGGGAATCTCAACAGAAGCTCGAGGAACTGCGCCTCCTCTTTCGATTAGGCGCTTCACTGCCTTCCGCACTCAGCTTTGAGTTCAACGATTTGAGATCGTCCTCTCTGCTGCTGTATTTTTCGGCAGGAAGGGCTCATTAGTGCCTGCTATTACCGTGTACACCTCCTCCCGACACATCTTCATTTACTTGTCCCATTACCGTCCCCTTTCTGTCATTTAATCTCTCTGATCCTATCGCAGACGTAGGAGCAGGGGTAGGCCATTCAGCCCATCGAGCCTGCTCCGCCGTCCCATCAGATTGTGGCTGATTACCTCCGCGTCACATTCCCACAGTATCCCCGTGTCCCTTGATCTCATTAGTATCCAGGTATCTATCGATTTCTGTCTTGAACGTGCTCAATGATTGAGCGTCCACACCCTCTGGGACCTACCCCTTTGGTTCTTTCTCCCCACCCCACCCCACTGGTCCGCTTTCCCTGCCTTCGTATTTACTCAAAAGCCCTGTCGCGCCTCTCGCCCCTTTCCCAGTTCTGCCGCAAGGTCATCGCGAACCCTTTGTCTCTCCACAGACGGTGCCTGACCTGAGTGTTTCCAGCACTCACTGTCTTTATTTCACATTTCCTGCATCCGTAGTATTGAAAGATGACGTGGCCACCACTGGCACGTCCCAAACGCACGCGGGGAAGTCGCTGCTTGTTCGGCCTTCTCCTGGAAAGGAGAACTGGCATTCCTGTAGCACCCGTCACATCCCCGGGGCATGCTTCAGCTCTTTTAATGAAGTACTTTTGAAGTGTATCCCCTGTCCTGCATGCAGGCAAACACCATGTGCAGAGCAAGCTCCCACAAATGGCACTGAAAGCAATGAGTAATGATGTTTTTGGTCATTGGCTTATTCGTCGGGGGAAACATCCCTCCTCTTCCAACGGCAGCCGTGGGATCTTTTACATCCGCCTGAGGGGGCAGACGAGGCCTCGGTTTGATGTCTCATCCGAAAGACGGCACCTCCGGCAGCGCAGCACTCCCTCAGTAACGGCACTGGGGGGTGGGGGACTGGAAGCCGCGCTGTTTCGACTTCAGAGGCGAGAGAACTGACCTGACACTGTGCAAAAGCGAAACGCTGCAGCTGGAAGTCAGAAATAAAAACTAAAAGTGTTGGGAATCCTCAGCGGGTCTGGCAGCATCTGTGGAGAGAGAAGCAGAGTTATAACGTTTCGGGTCAGTGACCCTTCTTCAGAACTGACACGGCGTCGCACTGACCCGCCGTGGTATTTGTGACCAGCTTTGTCCCCAGGGATCGGACAGTCTTTGAAAGGACTTTGGGTTCAGAGGTCAGCACTTGGACCAAAGCCAACTGTCGTGAGCCAAGCACAAGGGTCGCTGTTCCGAGCAGTTCAGCTTTTCCAGCTCTGGCACAGTCCAATGCCAAGCTTCCATGTGAGGTAAAGTTGTCGGGTAAATAACGTGCATCAACATCTCGTGTTGCCTGTTACACTTTAAGGTGCTGGTCTGGGAGCAGCCATTTTGTGTATGGAATTGTGCGGGATGGAGACTGGAACTAGGGGGCCATCAATATAAATCCAATAGGGAATTCAGGAGAAACTTCTTTCTCCCAGAGAGTGGTGAGAATGTGGAACTCGCTACCACAGGGAGTGGTTGAGGGGAATAGCAGAGATACATTTAAGGGGGAAGCTGGATAAACCCGTGAGGGAGAAAGGAAGAGAAGGTTATGGGGATAGAGTGAGATGAAGAGGGGGTGGGAGGAGGCTCGTGTGGAGCTTAGACACCAGCACGGAGCAGATGGGCCGAATGGCCTGTTTCTGTGCTGGAGGCTCGATGTCTGGTACGGTGTGGAGAAAGGGCGAGAGGTTTGAGCCCATCATTTCGGCCCCGTCTCCCACAACGGACCGGGAGCGTTTATCTTCCATATTGACGTGGCATGGGGGTGCGGTTCATCGCTGTGCTTCTCTCTTTTATTTTCAGTTCAAGAGGCTTCAGGGCAAAAGAAACCGTGGCAAGGAGGAAGTGAGCTTTGTGGAGATTAAAGGAGATGATCAGCTGAGTGGCTCACAGCAGTGGTTAATGAAATCACTGTCCGAGGAGAAGGATATGAAATCATTCAGCAAGGTACAGTGAGCACGGAGTCACCTGACCCCCCCTACAGGGGAAATCATCCACCCACGTGCATTCATATAGTGCCTTTAATATCGTAAAACATCCCCAAGGTGCTTCACAGGAGCATCATCGAACAAAATCTGACCCTGAGCCATGTAAGGAGATATTAGGGGACAGACGACCAAAGGTTCGGTCAAAGAGGTCGGTTTTAAGGAGCAGGCTCGATGGGCTGAATGGCCTACTCCTACGTCTGCGATAGGGCCCTTCGGCCCACCGCGTCCATGCTGACCGCAATGCCCATCTCGATACTCATCCCACCTGCCTGCATTAATTCCATAATCCTTTTGAAAGCTGAGGCGTAGAGAGCAGGAAGGTTCCTGCCACCCCCCCCCCCCCCCCCCCCCCCCCGGCAAGGGCTTCACTGGGCGGGTATGGAGTGGGGTCTGTTTAAGATACCACTCACCCTTGCTCCCTGTTTCTCCCCTCCGATGGAAGCAACACTGATTTTTAAATGGAAAAATTGAACTGTGGATTCCCGGCCGCGTTCACCAGGAGAAGCAGTTCTTCGGCCTGCACTTGGGATTTACCCGGATTTGTTAAGAGACTGGATGAATTGGTAACGGTGATTTTAATTCTTCGGGTTTTTTTTTATAGAAACGAGGCGAGCAGCCGACAAGCCAGCAGCGGCGCAAGCACCAGATCACCTACCTGATTCACCAGGTGAGTGGCACCCGCGGTGTCCCATGGGCGTGGGAGCACATCGCTAAACCCTGGCACTCCAGCACCAAACTTACTTTTTATTAAATTCATTCGTGGGATGTGGGCGTCGCTGGCCAGGCCAGCATTTATTGCCCATCCCAAATCGCCCTTTGAGAAGGTGGTGGTGAGCTGCCTTCTTGAACCGCTGCAGTCCGTGTGGGGTAGGTACACCCACAGTGCTGTTAGGGAGGGAGTTCCAGGATTTTGACCCAGCGACAGTGAAGGAACGGTGATATAGTTCCAAGTCAGGATGGTGTGTGGCTTGGAGGGGAACTTGCAGGTGGTGTTCCCATTCATCTGCTGCCCTTGTCCTTCTAGTTGGTAGAGGTCGCGGGTTTGGAAGGTGCTGTCTATGGAGCCTTGGTGAGTTGCTGCAGTGCATCTTGTAGATGGTACACACTGCTGTCACTGTGCGTCAGTGGTGGAGGGACTGAATGTTTGTAGATGGGGTGCCAATCAAGTGGGCTGCTTTGTCCTGGATGGTGTTGAGCTTCTTGAGTGTTGTTGGAGCTGCACCCATCCAGGCAAGTGGAGAGTATTCCATCACACTCCTGACTTGTGCCTTGCAGATGGTGGACAGGCTTTGGGGAGTCAGGAGGTGAGTTACTCACCACAGGATTCCGAGCCTCTGACCTGCTCTTGTAGCCACGGTATTTATGTGGCTACTCCAGTTCAGTTTCTGGTCAATGGTAACCCCCAGGATGTTGATAGTGGGGGATTCAGTGATTGTAATGCCATTGAACATCAAGGGGAGATGGTTAGATTCTCTCTTGTTGGAGATGGTCATTGCCTGGCACTTGTGTGGCGTGAATGTTACTTGCCACTTATCAGCCCAAGCCTGGATATTGTCCAGGTCTTGCTGCATTTCTACACAGACTGCTTCAGTATCTGAGGAGTCACGAATGGTGAACATTGTGCAATCATCAGCGAACATCCCCACTTCTGACCTTATGATTGAAGGAAGGTCATTGATGAAGCAGCTGAAGATGGTTAGGCCTCAGACACTACCCTGAGGAACTCCTGCAGTGATGTCCTGGTGCTGTTCCTGGCATGCTCTCCTGCACTCCTCATTGAACCAGGGTTGATCTCCTGGCATGAAGGCAATAGTATAGTGGGGGATATGCCAGGCCATGAGACTACAGATTGCAGACTGGTCTTCATCTCCTCAAGGACTGTGCAGTGGAGGTAGAGGTCAAGCGTGTTTTGCCCTCTCGTTGGTTCCCTCACTGACTGCTGCAGACCCAGTCTAGCAGCTACATCCTTTAGGACTCGGCCAGCTCGGTCAGTAGTGGTGCTACCGAGCTACTCTTGGTGATGGACATTGAAATCCCCCACCCAGAGTACATTTTGTGCCCTTGCCACCCTCAGTGCTTCCTCCAAGTGGTGTTCAACACGGAAGAGTACTGAGTCATCAGCTGAGGGAGGGTGGTAGGTGGTAATCAGCAGGAGGTTTCCTTGCCCATGTTTGACCTGATGCCAAGAGACTTCATGAGGTCCAGAGTTGATGTCGAGGACTCCCAGGGCAACTCCCTCCCAACTGTATACCACTGTTCCACCACCTTCTGCCAGTGGGACAGGGTGTAGCCGGGGATGGTGATGGCGGTGTCTGGGACATTGTCTGTAAGCTATGTTTCCATGAGTATGACTGTCAGGCTGTTGCTTCACTCGTCTGTTGGACAGCTCTCCCAACTCTGGCACAAGTGGTGACAGAGTGGACAGGACATTATGGAGGGGACACTAGATTCTAGCTGATGAGGTGACTGCGGCCCCAACGACTGAAGTCCCTCTTAGTGACGGGTGTGTCCATCTTCTTTTCGTCAGTTGCTTTGTTTTTTTATTATCCTCCCCCACGAACACCAGCCCCCAACAGAAACTCGGTGGATGGGTCAATGGTAGAAAACTTCACCCATTCCTTCATCTCTGCAGAGACTTCAAAACTGCGGCACCCAAGGAGCTCAATCCATTCTCGAGCGGCCAGTTATACAGAGAGCTCCAGTACCTGAATTGAGAATTCACCACCACTATCACAGGCTTTGCACACTCCAGTGCTATCAAGCGGCACTTGCTGAGCAATAACTTGCTCAGTGACACTCATTTTGGGTTCCACCAGGGCCACTCAGCTCCTGACCTCATTCCAGCCTTGGTTCAAACATGGACAAAAGAGCTGAACTCCAGAGGTGAGGTGAGAGTGACTGCCCTTGACATCAAGGCAGCAATTGACCGAGTATGGCATCAAGGAGCCCGAGCAAAACTGGAGTCAATGGGAATCAGGGGGAAAACTCTTCACTGGTTGGAGTCATACCTAGCACAAAGGAAGATGGTTGTGGTTGTTGGAGGTCAATCATCTGAGCTCCAGGACATCACTGCAGGAGTTCCTCAGGGTAATGTCCGAGGCCCAACCATCTTCAGCTGCTTCATCAAAGACCTTCCTTCAATCATAAGGTCAGAAGTGGGGATGTTCACTGATGATTGCACAATGTTCAGCACCATTCGCAACCCCTCAGATACTGAAGCAGTCCGTGTAGAAATGCAGCAAGACCTGGACAATATCCAGGCTTGGGCTGATAAGTGGCAAGTAACATTCACGCCACACAAGTGCCAGGCAATGACCATCTCCAACAAGAGAGAATCTAACCATCTCCCCTTGATGTTCAATGGCATTACAATCACTGAATCCCCCACTATCAACATCCTGGGGGTTACCATTGACCAGAAACTGAACTGGAGTAGCCACATAAATACCGTGGCTACAAGAGCAGGTCAGAGGCTCGGAATCCTGTGGTGAGTAACTCACCTCCTGACTCCCCAAAGCCTGTCCACCATCTGCAAGGCACAAGTCAGGAGTGTGATGGAATACTCTCCACTTGCCTGGATGGGTGCAGCTCCAACAACACTCAAGAAGCTCAACACCATCCAGGACAAAGCAGCCCACTTGATTGGCACCCCATCTACAAACATTCAGTCCCTCCACCACTGACGCACAGTGACAGCAGTGTGTACCATCTACAAGATGCACTGCAGCAACTCACCAAGGCTCCATAGACAGCACCTTCCAAACCCGCGACCTCTACCAACTAGAAGGACAAGGGCAGCAGATGAATGGGAACACCACCACCTGCGAGTTCCCCTCCAAGCCACACACCATCCTGACTTGGAACTATATCGGCCGTTCCTTCACTGTCGCTGGGTCAAAATCCTGGAACTCCCTCCCTAACAGCACTGAGGGTATACCTACCCCACATGGACTGCAGCAGTTCAAGAAGGCAGCTCACCACCACCTTCTCAAGGGGCAATTAGGGATGGGCGATAAATGCTGGCCTGGCCAGTGACACCCACATCCCAGAAATGAATTTAAAAAAAAAAAAACCCAAGCCACTGATAGCAAGTACAAAACCTGAATATTTACCTCTTAACTCCATTGTCTGGGATGCCAAACACACACATCCTGTAATTGCATTCAGTTCCGGGCCCCGCACCTCCGGAAGGAGATATTGTCCTTGGAGGGGGTGCAGAGCAGATTCACCAGAATGATCCTGGGGATGAAAGGGTTAAATTAGGAGGACAGGTCACACAGACTGGGCTTGTATTCCCCTCGAGTGTAGAAGATTAAGGGGGTGATCTAATCGAGGGGGTTTAAGATGATTAAAGGATTCGATCGGGTCGATAGAGAGAAACTATTTCCTCTGGTGGGGGGAGGGGGGGGGGGAGGGGGAGTCCAGAACAAGGGGGCAGAACCTTAAAATTGGAGCCAGGCCGTTCAGGGGGTGATGTCAGGAAGCGCTTCTTCACACAAAGGGGAGTGGGAAATCTGGAACACTCTCCCCCGAAAAAACTGTCGAGGCTGGTGGGGAAATTTCCAAACGGAGACTGATAGAGTATTAGGCGTTATGGAACCAAGCAGGGAAATGGAGTTCAGATATCGATCAGCCTTGGTCTACCTGAGGGGTGGAACAGGCTGAAGGGGCTGAATGGCCTCCTCCTGCTCCGACACTCTCTGGGAGATGACAGTAAGCAGCTACATCCTCTGATCCAATTTTGTGCATTCACGTGCTCACGGTGTGCTTTCCTTTACATTGGCAAGATCGAGCACAGCATTGGTGATGCTTGCCCAGTTTCTCCCTCTGTCGGGGAGTGGGCACAGTGCCCTGGGGATTCTGCCCCCCTCCCCCATAAATTCCCATTCCCACTCTTCCGTCTGCACTGCTACAACTAAGCCCATCAAGTGTAATATCTCACCTCCCCAAGTGCAATCCAACCTCTGTTTTCAACACTGACCCTAACCTCCGATCTAAGCTATACCCTCCATTCCCCTCATAGCAGAGGGGATACAAAGGGGCTGGGGGGCAGGGACTTTGGTTATTCCTTCTGTTAACCCATTGTCAGAACACAATTGTGTTTGGAGAGGGTTTGTGGTTCTCGAACCCTGCTTGTCTTGGTGTCATTTTTGAACCTGAGATGAGTGTATCTGTGCCATCACTAAGACCCCCTACTTCCACCTCCGTAACATCGCCCCGACTTCACCCCTGCCTCAGCTTATCTGCTGAAACCCTCATTCATGTCTTCGTTACCTCTAGACTTGACTATTCCAACACACTCTTGGCTGGTCTCCCACATTCTACCCTCCGTAAACTTCAGCTCATCCAAAACTCTGCTTCCCCTGTGTCCTAACTCACACCGAGTCCCGTTCACCCATCATCCCCTGTGCTCGCCAACCCTCATTGGCTCTCGGTTAAGCAAAACTGTTTTTAAAACTTTCATCCTTGTTTTCAAATCCCTCCATGGCCTTCTCAACCCTTCCCTATCTCTGTCACCTCCTCCAGCCCCTCCAACCCTCCGAGATCTCTGCCCTGCTCCATTTCCGGCTTCTCGCCCACCACCCCCCCCCCCCACTATTCCCATCGTTCCACCATTGGCGGCTGTGCCTGCAGCTGCCTGGGGCCCGAAGCTCTGGAATTCCCTCCCTAATCCTCTATCCTCTCTCTCTGGCTCTCTGAGTCTCTGGCTCTCTGAGTCTCTGGCTCTCTGAGTCTCTGTCTCTCTGAGTCTCTGTCTCTCTGAGTCTCTGTCTCTCTGAGTCTCTGTCTCTCTGAGTCTCTGTCTCTCTGAGTCTCTGTCTCTCTGAGTCTCTGTCTCTCTGAGTCTCTGGCTCTCTGAGTCTCTGTCTCTCTGAGTCTCTGTCTCTCTGAGTCTCTGTCTCTCTGAGTCTCTGTCTCTCTGAGTCTCTGGCTCTCTGAGTCTCTGGGTCTCTGAGTCTCTCTGGGTCTCTGAGTCTCTCTGGGTCTCTGAGTCTCTCTGGGTCTCTGAGTCTCTCTGGGTCTCTGAGTCTCTCTGGGTCTCTGAGTCTCTCTGGGTCTCTGAGTCTCTCTGGGTCTCTGAGTCTCTCTGGGTCTCTGAGTCTCTCTGGGTCTCTGAGTCTCTCTGGGTCTCTGAGTCTCTCTGGGTCTCTGAGTCTCTCTGGGTCTCTGAGTCTCTCTGGGTCTCTGAGTCTCTCTGGGTCTCTGAGTCTCTCTGGGTCTCTGAGTCTCTCTGGCTCTCTGAGTCTCTGGCTCTCTGAGTCTCTCTGGGTCTCTGGGTCTCTCTGGGTCTCTGGGTCTCTCTGGGTCTCTCTGGGTCTCTGGGTCTCTGAGTCTCTGGCTCTCTGAGTCTCTCTGGGTCTCTCTCTCTCTCTCTTCCCCCCCCCCCCCCCCCCCCCGTCTCCGTCTCTCTCTCTCTCTCTCTCTCTCTCTCTCTCTCTCCCCCCCCCCCGTCTCTCTCTCTCTCTCTCCCCCCCCCCCGTCTCTCTCTCTCTCTCTCCCCCCCCCGTCTCTCTCTCTCCCCCCCCCCCCCGTCTCTCTCTCTCCCCCCCCCCCCCCGTCTCTCTCTCTCCCCCCCCCCCCCGTCTCTCTCTCTCCCCCCCCCCCCCGTCTCTCTCTCTCCCCCCCCCCCCGTCTCTCTCTCTCCCCCCCCCCCCCCCCCGTCTCTCTCTCTCTCCCCACCCCCCCCCCGTCTCTCTCTCTCTCCCCACCCCCCCTCCGTCTCTCTCTCTCTCCCCACCCCCCCCCCGTCTCTCTCTCTGCCCCCCCCCCGTCTCTCTCTCTCTGCCCCCCCCCCGTCTCTCTCTGCCCCCCCCCCGTCTCTCTCTCTCTGCCCCCCCCCCGTCTCTCTCTCTCTGCCCCCCCCCCGTCTCTCTCTCTCTGCCCCCCCCCCCCGTCTCTCTCTCTCGCCCCCCCCCCCGTCTCTCTCTCTCGCCCCCCCCCCCCCGTCTCTCTCTCTCTTCCCCCCCGTCTCTCTCTCTCTTCCCCCCCGTCTCTCTCTCTCTTCCCCCCCGTCTCTCTCTCTCTTCCCCCCCGTCTCTCTCTCTCTTCCCCCCCGTCTCTCTCTCTCTTCCCCCCCGTCTCTCTCTCTCTTCCCCCCCGTCTCTCTCTCTCTTCCCCCCGTCTCTCTCTCTCTCTTCCCCCCCGTCTCTCTCTCTCTTCCCCCCCCCGTCTCTCTCTCTCTTCCCCCCCCCGTCTCTCTCTCTCTTCCCCCCCCCCGTCTCTCTCTCTCTTCCCCCCCCCCGTCTCTCTCTCTCTTCCCCCCCGTCTCTCTCTCTCTTCCCCCCCGTCTCTCTCTCTCTTCCCCCCCGTCTCTCTCTCTCTTCCCCCCCGTCTCTCTCTCTCTTCCCCCCCGTCTCTCTCTCTCTTCCCCCCCGTCTCTCTCTCTCTTCCCCCCCGTCTCTCTCTCTCTTCCCCCCCGTCTCTCTCTCTCTTCCCCCCGTCTCTCTCTCTCTTCCCCCCCGTCTCTCTCTCTCTTCCCCCCCGTCTCTCTCTCTCTTCCCCCCCGTCTCTCTCTCTCTTCCCCCCCGTCTCTCTCTCTCTTCCCCCCCGTCTCTCTCTCTCTTCCCCCCCGTCTCTCTCTCTCTTCCCCCCCGTCTCTCTCTCTCTTCCCCCCCGTCTCTCTCTCTCTTCCCCCCCGTCTCTCTCTCTCTTCCCCCCCGTCTCTCTCTCTCTTCCCCCCCGTCTCTCTCTCTCTTCCCCCCCCGTCTCTCTCTCTCTTCCCCCCCGTCTCTCTCTCTCTTCCCCCCCGTCTCTCTCTCTCTTCCCCCCCGTCTCTCTCTCTCTTCCCCCCCGTCTCTCTCTCTCTTCCCCCCCGTCTCTCTCTCTCTTCCCCCCCGTCTCTCTCTCTCTTCCCCCCCGTCTCTCTCTCTCTTCCCCCCCGTCTCTCTCTCTCTTCCCCCCCGTCTCTCTCTCTCTTCCCCCCCGTCTCTCTCTCTCTTCCCCCCCGTCTCTCTCTCTCTTCCCCCCCGTCTCTCTCTCTTCCCCCCGTCTCTCTCTCTTCCCCCCCGTCTCTCTCTCTCTTCCCCCCCGTCTCTCTCTCTCTTCCCCCCCGTCTCTCTCTCTCTTCCCCCCCGTCTCTCTCTCTCTTCCCCCCCGTCTCTCTCTCTCTTCCCCCCCGTCTCTCTCTCTCTTCCCCCCCCGTCTCTCTCTCTCTTCCCCCCCCGTCTCTCTCTCTCTTCCCCCCCCCGTCTCTCTCTCTCTTCCCCCCCCGTCTCTCTCTCTCTTCCCCCCCGTCTCTCTCTCTCTTCCCCCCCGTCTCTCTCTCTCTTCCCCCCCGTCTCTCTCTCTCTTCCCCCCCGTCTCTCTCTCTCTTCCCCCCCCGTCTCTCTCTCTCTTCCCCCCCCCGTCTCTCTCTCCTCTTCCCCCCCCGTCTCTCTCTCTCTTCCCCCCCCGTCTCTCTCTCTCTTCCCCCCCCGTCTCTCTCTCCTCTTCCCCCCCCGTCTCTCTCTCCCTCTTCCCCCCCGTCTCTCTCTCCTCTTCCCCCCCGTCTCTCTCTCTCTTCCCCCCCGTCTCTCTCTCTCTTCCCCCCCGTCTCTCTCTCTCTTCCCCCCCGTCTCTCTCTCTCTTCCCCCCCGTCTCTCTCTCTCTTCCCCCCCGTCTCTCTCCTCTTCCCCCCCGTCTCTCTCTCCCTCTTCCCCCCCCGTCTCTCTCTCCCTCTTCCCCCCCCCGTCTCTCTCTCCCTCTTCCCCCCCCGTCTCTCTCTCCCTCTTCCCCCCCCGTCTCTCTCTCCCTCTTCCCCCCCCGTCTCTCTCTCCCTCTTCCCCCCCCGTCTCTCTCTCCCTCTTCCCCCCCGTCTCTCTCTCCCTCTTCCCCCCCCGTCTCTCTCTCCCTCTTCCCCCCCCGTCTCTCTCTCCCTCTTCCCCCCCCGTCTCTCTCTCCCTCTTCCCCCCCCCGTCTCTCTCTCCCTCTTCCCCCCCCGTCTCTCTCTCCCTCTTCCCCCCCCCGTCTCTCTCTCCCTCTTCCCCCCCGTCTCTCTCTCCCTCTTCCCCCCCCGTCTCTCTCCCTCTTCCCCCCCTCTCTCTCCCTCTTCCCCCCCCCGTCTCTCTATCCCTCTTCCCCCCCCGTCTCTCTCTCCCTCTTCCCCCCCCGTCTCTCTCTCCCTCTTCCCCCCCCCGTCTCTCTCTCCCTCTTCCCCCCCCGTCTCTCTCTCCCTCTTCCCCCCCCGTCTCTCTCTCCCTCTTCCCCCCCCGTCTCTCTCTCCCTCTTCCCCCCCCGTCTCTCTCTCCCTCTTCCCCCCCCGTCTCTCTCTCCCTCTTCCCCCCCCCGTCTCTCTCTCCCTCTTCCCCCCCCCGTCTCTCTCTCCCTCTTCCCCCCCCGTCTCTCTCTCTCTCCCTCTCTCTCCCCCCGTCTCTCTCTCTCTCCCTCTCTCTCCCCCCCGTCTCTCTCTCTCTCCCTCTCTCTCCCCCCGTCTCTCTCTCTCTCCCTCTCTCTCTCCCCGTCTCTCTCTCTCTCCCTCTCTCCCTCCCCGTCTCTCTCTCTCTCTCTCTCTCTCCCCCTCCGTCTCTCTCCCCATTAAGGTGCACCTTAAAACTGACCTGTTTGACCAAGCTTTTCATCACCAGTCCTAATATCCCCTTAACATAGTTCAGTGTCACATTTTGTTTGATAAAAAGTGGTTTATGTTTTATTACGTTAAAGTTGGTATATAAATGCAAGTTGTTGTCTTTTCAGAGCTGAGGAAGGCGCTGCTCTGTGTGTCTGTGTGTGTGTGTCATTGAAGGACCTGGTTTACTCTAATCCGCCCCTACCGGCGAATAATATTTTGCCGTCTGACTTCTTCCCAAGGCCAAGGAGCGGGAGCTGGAGCTGAAGAACGCGTGGTCCGATAACCGCCTGACCAAACGGCAGACCCAGGCCAAGTACGGCTTCTAAGACGCAGAGACAATGGCCAGCACCCATGGTGTTGGGAGACTCGGGTGGGGGGGGTGGGTGTCCGCAGCGGGGACGGGGTGGGGGGTGGGGGGGTGAAGCCTGAGGATTGTCTCAGCTGCGTGTTTGGGAGTCGGCTTGTTGGCGGTCGAACGGGAGCCAGGCAGAGACGCCAACAAGATGGCCGACCTTGACGCCAAGAGCCATCGATAGCACGAGGGACTGACCGGCGTCCATCTCCCCACTCGTAAGTGGTGTCCCAGGAACCGTTCAGTTGTAAAGTTCTACTTGGTGTGTGTGTGTGTGTTTTTTAAAAAAAAAAATTAACAATGGGGTGCAATGGGGGCGGAGCTGTGTTTTCTATGTTTAGGGCAGCTGCATTATGGGGACTAGCTGCCATGGTAACGTCACTCAGCATGATCATCTAAAGTTGTACAGTCGTAATATTTGTATAAAGAACCTTACTGGAGGAATGGTGAACTTTAGTTAAAAGTGTCATTACACACTCATCAGTGGCCAGCTTTTGTTCTCGTGGTTTTTGTTTGCTCTCTCTCCCAAAGAGTCTTACTTAACGCAAGAAAAACTTGCTCTCGGGGCATTGAAAGTTTGAATTATTGTGTCGGTTCCAGGGGCTGAGCACTTGGCCAGCACCCCGATCGATCCCAAGGGTGGGTCTTCGGAAGGGGTTTGATCTGCGTGGAGTCCGGAGGGAAGCTTTGTCGAATGTTGAGCTGGAGCCGTGCTGGCAGGTGCAACACCGAGCGCTTGGCGACAGAGAGAATCTCAATGATCCAGCACAGGAGGAGTCCGTTCGGCCCATCGTGCCTGTGCCGGCTCTCCGAGGTGGTGAGGGCAGTCAGGGTGAGTCAGCCTGCGGGCAACCCCCTGCGCTGCCAGGAGTTGGCGAGTGGCACGCTCTCTCACCCCCTCCCTTGGGCAGAGAGCAGGTGGTCCTTTTACCCCAGGGCTGAGGTTTATGGGGTGGCGACCTCTGTCTGCCAGCAAGTTGGATTGAAGACACTGCAGGAGGTGGTGGTGGGGGCTGGGGTTGGAATGGGGACGCCCGCTCAAAATGGCCAACCTTTGGGCGTCAAACGGCAATTCGATGCAGCCAGTCCAAATGTGGGTGTCAAGGTAGTCGCCATGTGGGTTAACCCCAGAGGGGGATGTGATTGTGGGCTGCAGTGTGTCTGAAGGGGCAGTCGATTTTCAACAGAGCAGAGTCCAGATATTTTCACTCAACAGCCGACACTGCCTTCGACCTGATCTCACTGCGCATCCCGAAATTTAAACCCTCACTGACTTCAGCAGAGTTTGTGTTCAAGCTCACTCTTTCCTGTTGCTCCCACATTCTCCCCACTGTAAACTGGCACTCATCCCAAACTCTGCTGCCCCCCCCCCCCCGTGTCTTAACTCACACCGAGTCCCGTTCACCCATCACCCCCTCCTGCGCTCGCTGACCTACACCGGCTCCCAGTCCGGCAACGCCTCCATTTTACAATTCTCATCCTCGTTTTCAAATCCCTCCCTGGCCTCCTCACCCCCCTCCTTATCTCTGTCACCTCCTCCAGCCCCTCCGAGATC
Organism: Heterodontus francisci; assembly: GCF_036365525.1. Classification (NCBI taxonomy): domain Eukaryota; kingdom Metazoa; phylum Chordata; class Chondrichthyes; order Heterodontiformes; family Heterodontidae; genus Heterodontus; species Heterodontus francisci. Next base: position 74,549 of record NW_027142303.1, read on the forward strand.
TCTGCACTCCTCCAATTCCGGCCTCTCGCCCATCCCCCGATTCCCATCGCTCCACCATTGGCGGCCGTGCCTTCAGCTGCCCGGGAGCCCTAAGCTCTGGAATTCCCTCCCTAAACCTCTCCACCTCTCTCTCTCTCCCCCTCTCCTCCTTTAAGACACTCCTTAAAACCAACCTCTTTTTGACCAAGCTTTTAGCCACCTGTCCCGAATATCTTTCTGTGGCTCAGGGTCAAATTTTTGTTTGACGTTCCTTGGGGCGGTTTACTCTGTTCAAGTTGCTATATAAATGCAGTTTTCTTCTGTGTGCCTGCACCACTTCTCTCTCCAGTGTTGCTGTGCTGCGCCCCTCTCTGTTCTGATGGTGTGTGTCTGAGAGTCAGGGTGCGGAGAAATGCCTTGGTTTATTTAATGCAGCTGCAGTTGATCATTGCGGACCTGGTTTCGGATTCAGCTGCAGTGTGTTTTGGAACGAGAGTCCCCGACCCATCGTCGATCGCATGAGCAGTTTGCACAGAGCACTTGGACAGCGATGCAGAGAATCGGAGCTGTTTCACGAGACTAAACCCATCCCACTTGGTTTTAACAACTGTCAGTGGCCCCTCCTGATCTTGGAGTGGCACTGTGCCAACACCGGACTGGGGCAGTCTGCCTGTGGCAGGAGTATCTGTGTTTTTGTGCACGGTTTCGTTGGCATGTGTGGCAAGCCGCTGATCTGAACAGATCTCGGTGTTCTGTTTCAAGGTGCATTGAGCAGTGAGCGCCTTTCGAAACCTTCAGGCCCACGTTAATTCACACTGGGTCAACTGGTGAATACAACGCCTGTGCGAATGGGATCTTGAGCAGGGTTGCCAGTGCTGTCGTGCTCTCTGATGGTGACTGCACAGTCAGTACCTGTTCTGGTTGTTGCATGTGCCTCGCCTCCTCGGTCTGGTTGGGAGGGTTTCTGTGATCTGCCTCATCTTGGTGGCTCCTACCTCTCAGCTGCCCATTATATTGTTCCTTTAACTCGGAAAATGTGCTTCAAGAAATGGGAGCAGAAGTAGACTCTCTGGCCCCTCGAGCCTGCTCCGCCATTCGTTAAGATCGTGGCTGATCTTTGACCTCAACTCCACTTTCCCGTCCGCTCCCCATATCCCTCAATCCCCTGAGAGACCAAAAATCTATCCCAGCCTTAAATATATTCAATGATGTAGCATCCACAACCCTCTGGGGTAGAGAATACCAAAGATTCACAACCTCGAGTGAAGTAATTTCTTCTCATCTCAGTCCTAAATGATCGGCCCCTTATCCTGAGACTGTCCCCCTGTGTTTTCGATTCCCCGACCAGGGGAAACAATCTCAGTATCTCCCCTATCCGGCCCCTTCAGAATCTTATATATTTAAATGAGATCCTCTCTCATTCTTCTAAACTCCAGTTAATACAGGCCCAAATATCTCCTTAAAAGCCTGGCACTGCTTTGCTACAGTTCTAACTGTTGACCTATTTTCCCAGTTCCCTATAGCCAACTCTGTCTTCATCTCCTTGCAATTGCTGTTATTTAAGCTTAAAACACTAGTCTTTAGACCCTCACTTCTCACCTGCAAACTGAATGTGAAATTCCATCATGTTATGATCACTGTTGCCTCGAGGCTACTTTGAGGTAATTAATTAATCCCATCCCATTGCACAGTACAATGTCTCAAGTGGTCTGCTCCCTACGAGCGGGCACGTGGTGGCGGGGTAGGGGGGCTGGCTGTTCCTAACGCCTTCCCGCCCCCACTGCACAACACCTCCGCCTGACCCCCCCCTTTGCCTCGCTGGGGCCCGGCCTATTGTCCCCGGCAAGGCCCCGAAAACTGACCTGAGTTCCGGGGCCGTCCTTCCTCTTGCTTCCATTGGCTGAGTGTAGTCCCAGCGGTGGCCACTGCTTCCGGTGGCGCTGCTGGGACTGAAGAGCTATAGGCCTACTGATTGGCCGGCAGCTCCATTAGGCGGGACTTCCTGCCTCGAGGAGGTGGAAATCCCGTCCGAGGCCAATTAAGGGCCGGGGGAGTGTAAAATCCCAGCGTGGCTCCCCAGGCCTGGCGGAGGCAGGCTCGCCCCTGACTTCTCAGCTGATGAGTGGGGCCTCTCGCCCAATGTAAAATTCCAGCCAATATGTCAATTAAAATCACCCATGCTTATTGCAGTGAATTTCTTACAAACCCCCATTATTTCTTCCTGCAGTGTAGCTACTGTTAGGGGACCTATACACAATTCCCACAAGTGACTTTCCTCTGCTATTTCTTATCTCTACCCAAACTGATTGTACATCTTGATCTTCTAAGCTCAGGCCATCTCTCACTACCGTACTAATGCCGTCCTTTATTAACAGAGCTATCCCATCACCTTTTCCTAACTTCCTGTCCTTCTGAAATGCCAAATACCCTTGAATATTCAGTACCCAGCCTTGGTCACCTTGCAACCATGACTCTAATGACGATCGGGTCGTACTTATTTATTTCGATTTGTGCTATCAATTCATCCATTTTGTTATGAATGCTGCGTGAATTCAGATACAGAGCCTCCAGTTCTGTCTTGTTACCATTTTTTGCCAACTCTGGCCTTATCTGCCAGTGCACTAAGTTTATACGCTGTGTCCCTTTCTGTCACACTCTGGTTATTACCCGTGTCACTACCCTGCACTATTGTCTTGTCCTTTCCCTTTAATTTACTGCATCTTCCCTCACTTGATTCCTCCCCTCCCCCCCCCCCCCCCCACCCCAAGCCCCACTGTTTAAAGCCCTCTCTATTCTTTGTACTGTCATGCTCAGCCCCCACCTGCCAAGAATGAGGCACATTACCTTTGTCATGAACATTGATTTCAAACTGTTACCGGAGTGAAGAAATGACTTGTTAAACAGATCAGCCGTGGTGGGGGAAGACGATTTTCGGCCATCTGGCCGCAATGTCCCGTCCCGTCGAAGTTGATTTTGCCGGAGTTTTGCCTGAATGTTTGTGAAGGACACTAGCGTTTGCTCGACAGTCTTCCCATTGAATCTGGAGGGTGTGGCGGAGGCATTTCTGATGGAATTTATCTCGTGCGATTGTGCGTTGCTGATGCACAGTCCAGGTCTCGCTGCAGCACAGGAGTGTGGTGATGACAACAGCTCTGTACACTTGGACTTCTGTTGACTTGCGGAGTTATTTCAGGTCAAAACACTCTGCCGAAGTTTGGCACACCTGATCCGGTGTTGGATCTGCTCGTCGATGGTGGCCTTTTGAGAGAGGTGGCTGCCGGGGTATGGGAAGGGCTCAACATATTCCAGCGTCTCTCCTTCAATACATATGGGAGATGGAGTACTTGGCTGACCAGGAGTGGGTCAAACTCCTCAACCGTGAATCCACAGTGGCAGCTGACACCCTCTACACTATCCCCCAGTGCCCTGAGGTAGAATCCATTGATGGGAGAGCTGCAACAAGCAATCAAACAGATGGGTAACAGCAAACCCCGTGACCCCAATGGAGTCTCAGCTGAGGTCTTCAAAGCCGGCGGACCTTTGCTCGAATCAAGAGTCCGTGCGCTCATCCTACGGATTTGGGACGAAAAAGAGTTCCCCACCCCCGCACCCCCCAAAACAAAATTCAGGATGACTACATCTGCAGGAGGTGTACCCAGTTGCAGCTCCTCACAGACCGCATGGATCAGTTGGAGCGGCAACTGGATGCACTTGGGAGCATGCAGGTGGCGGAAAGCATCGTAGACAGGAGTTTTAGAGAAGTGGTGACACCCAAGGTGCAGGCAGATAGATGGGTGACTGCTAGAAGGGGCAGGCAGTCAGTGCAGGAATCCCCTGTGGCTATCCCCCTCTCTAACAAGTATACCGTTTTGGATACTGTTGGGGGGGATGGCCTATCAGGGGAAAACAACAGCAGCCAGAGCAGTGGCACCACAGCTGGCTCTGTTGTTCAGGGAGGGACAAAGTGCAGAAGAGCAATAGTTATAGGGGACTCTATAGTCAGGGGCACAGATAGGCGCTTCTGTGGACGTGAAAGAGACTCCAGGATGGTATGTTGCCTCCCTGGTGCCAGGGTCAAGGATGTCTCTGAACGGACAGGGGGCATTCTGAAGGGCGAGGGTGAACAGCCAGAGGTTGTGGTACACATTGGTACCAATGACATAGGCAGGAAGAGTGACGAGGTCCTGCAGGGGGAGTTCAGGGAGTTAGGTAGAAAGTTAAACGACAGGACCTCTAGGGTTGTAATCTCTGGATTACTCCCTGTGCCACGTGCCAGTGAGGCTAGAAATAGGAAGATTGTGCAGCTAAACACGTGGCTGAACAGCTGGTGCAGGAGGGAGGGTTTCAGATATCTGGATCATTGGGATCTCTTCAGGGACAGATGGGACCTGTGCAAGAAGGACGGGTTGCATCTAAACTGGAGGGGCACAAATATCCTTGCTGCGAGGTTTGCTAGCGTCACTCGGGAGGGTTTAAACTAGTGTGGCAGGGGTGGTGGGAACCAGAGCAGTAGGACAGCAGGTGAAATAACTGAGGGGGAACTAGTAAATAAGGCCAGTAAGACTAAGAGGAAGAGCAGACAGGGAGATGTTGCTGAGCACAGCGGGACTGGTGGTCTGAAGTGCATTTGTTTCAATGTGAGAAGTATAACAGGTAAGGCAGATGAACTTAGAGCTTGGATTTGTACTTGGGACTATGATGTTTTTGCTATTACAGAGACTTGGTTGAGGGAAGGACAAGATTGGCAGCTAAATGTTCTGGGATTTAGAAGCTTCAGGCGGGATAGAGGGGGATGTAAAAGAGGTGGGGGAGTTGCATTACTTGTTAAGGAGAATATCACAGCTGTACTGCGGGAGGACACCTCAGAGGGGTCGTGCAGCGAGGCAATATGGGTGGAGCTCAGGAATAGGAAGGGTCCGTCACGATGTTGGGGGTTTACTACAGGCCTCCCAACAGCCAGCGGGAGGTAGAGGAGCAGATATGTAGACAGATTTTGGAAAGACGTAAAGGTAACAGGGTTGTAGTGGTGGGTAATTTTAACTTCCCCTATATTGACTGGGACTCACTTAGTGCGAGGGGCTTGGATGGGGCAGAATTTGTAAAGAGCATCCAGGAGGGCTTCTTGAAACAATATGCAGATAGTCCAACTAGGGATGGGGCCGTACTGGACCTGGTATTGGGGAATGAGCCCGGCCAGGTGGTCGAAGTTTCAGTCGGGGAGCATTTCGGGAACAGTGACCATAATTCCATAAGTTTTAAGGTACTTGCTGATAAGGATAAGAGTAGTCCTCGGGTGAAGGTGCTAAATTGGGGGAAGGCTAATTATAACAATATTAGGCAGGAACTGAAGAATTTAGATTAGGGGCGGCTGTTTGAAGGTAAATCAACATCTGACATGTGGGAGTCTTTCAAACGTCAGTTGATTAGAATCCAGAACCAGCATGTTCCGGTGAGGAAGAAGGATAAGTTTGGCAAGTTTCGGGAGCCTTGGATAACACGGGATATTGTGAGCCACGTCAAAAAGAAAAAGGAAGCATTTGTAAGGGCTGGAAGGTTAGGAACAGACGAATCCCTTGAGGAATATAAAGACAGTAGGAAGGAACTTAAGCAAGGAGTCAGGAGGGCTAAAAGGGGTCATGAAAAGTCATTGGCAAACAGGATTAAGGAAAATCCCAAGGCTTTTTATACATATATAAAGAGCAAGAGGGTAACCAGGGAAAGGGTTGGCCCACTCAAGGACAGAGAAGGGAATCTAAGTGTGGAGTCAGAGGAATTGGGCGAGGTACTAAATGAGTACTTTGCATCAGTATTCACCAAGGAGAAGGACTTGGTGGATGATGAGCCGAGGGAAGGGAGTGCAGATAGTCTCAGTCATTTCATTATCGAAAAGGAGGAGGTGTTGGGTGTCTTGCAAAGCATTAAGGTAGATAAGTCCCCAGGGCCTGATGGGATCTACCCCAGAATACTGAGGGAGGCAGGGGAACAAATTGCTGGGGCCTTGACAGAAATCTTTGCATCCTCATTGGCTACAGGTGAGGTCCCAGAGGACTGGAGAATAGCCAATGTTATTCCTTTGTTTAAGAAGGGTAGCAAGGATAATCCAGGAAATTATAGGCCGGTGAGCCTTACGTCAGTGGTAGGGAAATTATTAGAGAGGATTCTTCGAGACAGGATTTACTCCCATTTGGAAACAAATGGACTTATTAGCGAGAGGCAGCATGGTTTTGTGAAGGGGAGGTCGTGTCTCACTAATTTGATTGAGTTTTTTGAGGAAGTGACAAAAGATGATTGATGAAGGAAGGGCAGTGAATGTTATCTATATGGACTTCAGTAAAGCCTTTGACAAGGTCCCTCATGGCAGACTGGTACAAAAGGTGAAGTAACACGGGATCAGAGGTGAGCTGGCAAGATGGATACAGAACTGGCTCAGTCATAGAAGACAGATGGTATCAGTGGAAGGGTGTTTTTCTGAATGGAGGGATGTGACTAGTGGTGTTCCGCAGGGATCAGTGCTAGGACCTTTGCTGTTTGTAGTATATATAAATGATTTGGAGGAAAATGTAGCTGGTCTGATTAGTAAGTTTGCGGACGACACAAAGGTTGGTGGAGTTGCGGATAATGATGAGGATTGTCAGAGGATACAGCAGGATATAGATCGGTTGGAGACTTGGGCGGAGAAATGGCAGATGGAGTTTAATCCGGACAAATGTGAGGTAATGCATTTTGGAAGGGTTAATGCAGGTGGGAGGTATACAGTAAATGGCAGAACCCTTAGGAGTATTGACAGGCAGAGAGATCTGGGCGTACAGGTCCACAGGTCACTGAAGGTGGCAACACAGGTGGATAAGGTAGTCAAGAAGGCATACGGCATGCTTGCCTTCATCGGTCGGGGCATAGAGTATAAAAATAGGCGTCATGTTGCAGCTGTACAGAACTTCAGTTAGGCCACACTTCGAATATTGTGTGCAATTCTGGTCGCCACACTACCAGAAGGACGTGGAGGCTTTGGAGAGAGTACAGAAGAGGTTTACCAGGATGTTGCCTGGTCTGGAGGGCATTAGCTATGAGGAAGAGGTTGGATAAACTCGGATTGTTTTCACTGGAACGACGGAGGTGGAGGGGCGACATGATAGAGGTTTACAAAGTTATAAGCGGCATGGACAGAGTGGATAGTCAGAAGCTTTTTCCCAGGGTGGAAGAGTCAGTTACTAGGGGACATAGGTTTAAGGTGAGAGGGGCAAAGTTTAGAGGGGATGTGCGAGGCAAGTTTTTTACACAGAGGGTGGTGAGTGGCTGGAACTTGCTGCCGGGGGAGGTGGTGGAAGCAGGTACGATAGAGACGTTTAAGAGGCATCTTGACAAATACATGAATAGGAAGGGAATCGAGGGATACGGGCCCCGGAAGTGCAGAAGGTGTTAGTTTAGACAGGCATCAAGATCGGCGCAGGCTTGGAGGGCCGAATGGCCTGTTCCTGTGCTGTACTGTTCTTTGTGACTATTGTAACTATCTTCAAGAGGGGAGATAAATCATGCTGTGGAAACTATCGAGGCATTTTCCTCTTGTCCCAGGCAGGGAAAATCCTGACGCGCGTTCTCCCGAATCGCCTCCTGCCTGTGGCTGAGGGAATCCTCCCAGAGACACGGTGTGGCTTCAGGGCTTTCAGAGGAACCTCCGCCACCTCTCATTGCCCGACCAACCCCAAGAAGAATTGTCGAGAACGACGCCCGGAGCCCTTGGGTGCATTCGCCGACCTGACCAAAGCGTTTGGCTGGGTGAATGGCAAGACCCAGCAACAGCGCCACAGTCCTGCAATAGCTCCGTGACGATCCGACTGCTACTGTCTTGAGCGGGAGATCTGAAACAGAGGCCTCAGAAATCTGGATTGGGATCAAGCAAGGCTGTGTGATAGTCTTCCTGCACCAGATTTCCAAACCATTCTCGATCCCTTCAATTCTCCATACTGAACTGAATCCAACAACAATTGACACCTGTCTGAGGGAGCAACTGGGTTTTTACATCTTTAAAGGTAGGCCTGTGGTAATACAAAAATACTGATACCGTGAGTGTCCGAAAATTTAGCCACCTTTTATTCCCAAGTTAAATGTCACCAAACAAGGGGATCCACAATAGTCATGGTGGTGCTCTCGGTTTTCATTGTCACGGTTCTCCATGTGATAACCCACGACCTCTGCGCCGTGATGACCCACGACCTCCAGGGGCCCCCCCCCCACCCGCTGCCGATTTGACCTGGCCGCTTAACGTTACAGGACCCGGGCCAGAGGCCGCTCCCTGCAAAAAAACAAAGCAAGATCCCAGGAGGTCACGCCATCAACCGCTCACAACTTTGTAAACCCTCCTGCCAGCGGAAACAGTTTCTCCTTATTTACTCCGTCAAAACCCTTCCTGAATTTGAACGCCCCGATTAAATCTCCCCCTTAACCTTCTCTGCTGGAAGGAGAACAATCCCAGCTTCTCCCAGTCTCTCTGCTATTTAAATGCTGGTGTACTGTATGAGACACTGGCCCTTTCAGCTCTGCAAGGTGAGGTTTTGGGCCTTCTAGATTAGGCTTGTCCAATATACAGCCTGCGGGCCATGATCCGGCCTGCAGATGTGAGCTGTACCTGGAGCCGTTCCTCGTTCTGTGGTTTCTGTCCTCGGCCGTTTCTTTAAGCTTCAGGGATGAGAAATTTGTTCCAGCCTGCCGACGGTTTCTCTGACTGACAGAGAGAGAGCCAGAGGGGTAAGGGAGCTGGGGGCGAGAGAGCCTGAGAGAGAGTCAGACCAGCCCCCTAGGTAGGACAACATTTGCAATATGGCTGCTCACGCCAAAATGTTGGACACTCCTCGTTCCAGATCACCACTCTCGTACACGATTGTTGATCGATATGTAAGAAATACTTGCTACCGGCAGCCTCGAATTTAAAATCCTCAACCTTCGTTTTCAACTCCCTCCGTGGCCTCGCCAACCTTCCCTATCTCTGTAACCTCCTCCAGCCCCTACAGCCCTCCCTATCTCTGTAACCTCCACCAGCCCTTACAACCCTCCCTCTCTCTGTAACCTCCACCAGCCCCTACAACACTCCCTATCTCTCTAACCTCCTCCAGCCCCTACACACTTCCCTATCTCTGTAACCTCCTCCAGCCCCTACAACACTCCCTATCTCTGTAACCTCCTCCAGCCCCTACAACACTCCCTATCTCTCTAACCTCCTCCAGCCCCTACAACACTCCCTATCTCTGTAACCTCCTCCAGCCCCTACAGCCCTCCCTCTCTCTATAACCTCCTCCAGCCCTCCCTCTCTCTATAACCTCCTCCAGCTCCTACAGCCCTCCCTCTCTCTATAACCTCCTCCAGCCCCTACAGCCCTCCCTATCTCTGTAACCTCTTCCAGCCCCTACAGCCCTCCCTCTCTCTATAACCTCCTCCAGCCCCTACAACCTTCCCTATCTCTGTAACCTCCTCCAGCCCCGACAGCCCTCCCTATCTCTATAACCTCCTCCAGCCCCTACAACCTTCCCTATCTCTGTAACCTCCTCCAGCCCTCCCTATCTCTGTAACCTCCTCCAGCCCCGACAGCCCTCCCTATCTCTTTAACCTCCTCCAGCCCCTACAACCTTCCCTATCTCTGTAACCTCCTCCAGCCCTCCCTATCTCTGTAACCTCCTCCAGCCCCTACAGCCCTCCCTATCTCTATAACCTCCTCCAGCCTCTACAACCCTCCCTATCTCCATAACCTCCTCCACACCCTACAACCCTCCCTATCTCCATAACCTCCTCCAGCCCCTACACCCCTCCCTATCTCTGTAACCTCCTCCAGCCCTACACCCCTCCCTATCTCTGTAACCTCCACCAGCCCCAACAGCCCTCCCTATCTCTGTAACCTCCACCAGCCCCTACAGCCCTCCCTCTCTCTGTAACCTCCTCCAGCCCCTACACCCCTCCCTATCTCTGTAACCTCCTCCAGCCCCTACAACACTCCCTATCTCTGTCACCTCCTCCAGTCCCTACAGCCCTCCCTATCTCTATAACTTCCTCCAGCCCCTACACCCCTCCCTATCTCTGTAAACTCCTCCAGCCCCTACACCCCTCCCTATCTCTGTAACCTCCTCCAGCCCCTACAACCCTCCCTATCTCTGTAAACTCCTCCAGCCCCTACACCCCTCCCTATCTCTGTAACCTCCTCCAGCCCCGACAACCCTCCCTATCTCTGTAACCTCCTCCAGCCCCGACAACCCTCCCTATCTCTGTAACCTCCTCCAGCCCCGACAACCCTCCCTATCTCTGTAACCACCTCCAGCCCCGACAACCCTCCCTATCTCTGTAACCTCCTCCAGCCCCTCCAACCCTCCCTATCTCTGTAACCTCCTCCAGCCCCTACACCCCTCCCTATCTCTGTAAACTCCTCCAGCCCCTGCACCCCTCCCTATCTCTATAACTTCCTCCAGCCCCTACACCCCTCCCTATCTCTGTATACTCCTCCAGCCCCTACAACCCTCCCTATCTCTGTATCTCCTCCAGCCACTACAGCATTCCCTATCTAAGTAACCTCCTTCAGCCCCTACACCCCTCCCTATCTGTCACCTCTTCCAGCCCCGACACCCCTCCCTATCTTCACCTCCTCCAGCCCCTACACCCCTCCCTATCTCTGTAACCTCCTCCAGACCCTACACCCCTCCCTATCTCTGTAATCTCCTCCAGACCCTACATCCCTCCCTATCTCTGTAACCTCCTCCAGACCCTACACCCCTCCCTATCTCTGTAACCTCCTCCAGACCCTACACCCCTCCCTATCTCTGTAACCTCCTCCAGCCCCTACACCCGTCCCTATCTCTGTAACCTCCACCAGCCCCTACAACCCTCCCTATCTCTGTAACCTCCTCCAGCCCCTACACCCCTCCCTATCGCTGTAACCTCCTCCAGCCCCTGCACCCCTCCCTATCGCTGTAACCTCCTCCAGCCCCTACAACCCTCCCTATCTCCGTAACCTCCTCCAGCCCCTACACCCCTCCCTATCTCCATAACCTCCTCCAGACCCTACAACCCTCCCTATCTCCGTAACCTCCTCCAGCCATTACAACCCTTCGAGATCTCTGCCCTCCTCCAATCCCGGCCTCTCGCCCATTTCCCCCCCCCCCCCCGATTCCCATCGCTCCACCATTGGCGGCTGTGCCTTCAGCTGCCTGGGGGCCCGAAGCTCTGGAATTCCCTCCCTAAACCTCTCCGTCTCTCTCTCTCTCTCTCTCTCTCTCTCCTCCTTTAAGACGCTCTTTACGCACAGTGGTGCAGTGGTTAGCACCGCAGCCTCACAGCTCCAGGGACCCGGGTTCGATTCCGGGTACTGCCTGTGTGGAGTTTGCACGTTCTCCCTGTGTCTGCGTGGGTTTTCTCCGGGTGCTCCGGTTTCCTCCCACAAGCCAAAAGACTTGCAGGTTGGTAGGTAAATTGACCATTATAAATTGTCACTAGTATAGGTAGGTGGTAGGGAAATATAGGGACAGGTGGGGATGTTTGTTGGGAATATGGGATTAGTGTAGGATTAGTATAAAAAATGGGTGGTTGATGTTCGGCACAGACTCGGTGGGCCGAAGGGCCTGTTTCAGTGCTGTATCTCTAATCTAATCTAATCTAAAAACCGACCTCTTTGACTGAGCTTTTGATCGCCTGTCTCCTTATGTGGCTGAAGGTGAGATTTTATCTGTTAACGCTTCTGTGAAACAACTTGGGACCAGGTGAGAAAGGTGTCCAGGGGTCTTATTGTAACAGTGTTTGATTTTAAACCCACTGTGTTTTGAGCTCCCTCTTTGTGAATCTTTGTTCACAGCTTTCCAATGATAAGGCAAAGAAATGAGCACAGACAGCCCATCCCCGGTTTAAAGAAGAAAAGTGAAAAGTATTAAACCTTAAACTTAAACTCTAATATGGTGAACACATGATGGATATACCACATGCCCACTCCAGCATGCACACATGATGCACGTGCAAATAGGGACAGAAAAGAGCAGAAGAAAAATACATTGGAGAGTTTTGAGACAGTCTCTAAAGGGGGGGGGGGGGGGGCTTCTTATTACTGTTTCTGTGGTTCCAACTTGCCGTAGAGTCCTTGATTGTAGACAGCTCTTACTTTTCATTGGGGCCTAGTATTCTTCTTAAACCTTGTTCACTGTCGGAGACTTTTCTCTCTTGGTGTTCATATGTCTTCAGTGGTTTCCGAAGCTGATGAGAGCAGGCAGGAGAGAGGTGTTCTCAGTCCAGGAGCTAACATCCTTCTGAGTTTCAAGCACCCTGCGGCAAGTTCAAAATTCAAACAACTCCAACAGTCAGCCAGCCATGTGACCAAACCGCCCTGACCACGTCTGTTTGTGTATTCGGCCATCTTGGCAGTTAACCTGGAATGCTAGCCTTTCCACCTTCAACGTCTGGTAATCAAAAGTCCATTGTGGATTAAATTGGAGCAGGGAATAGCTCCTTTATTCTTTGAAGTACTGTCTGTGGATATGCTAATCTCTCTCCAGCCAAAGTCTCCAATTGTTTTTTTTTCAAAGCGAGTTTGTTCTTCACCATCAGCAGTTTAAAGTCAATGTTCATGTGACAAAATTAATGTTCCTCATTCTTGGCAGGTGGGGGTTTGTCTGACACTATGTTAAAGGCTCTATATAAATGTAAGGTGTGACGAAGTGCTTCCTGACATCACCCTGAATGGCCTGGCTCTAATTTTAATGTTCTACCCCCTTGTCCTGGACTCCATCCCACTCCCCAACAGAGGGAATAGTTTTTCTCTCTCTACCCCATCAGATCCTTTTAATTCCGATGCTGGACAATGTCATGCAGGCCCACACCTGCCTAGAATGAGGCATATTAATTTTGTCATATGGCCACTGATTTTAAACTGTTGCTGGAGTGACGAAGTGACTTGTTTGAAGATCACCTGACACTGGGCTGGAAGGACATTTGCATACTAAGAGACGCTGCTTGTGGAGACAAAGGACCTGCTCCAGTTAGCCCAAATGGATTTTGATCAACAGACATTGAAGGTGTAAGGAAGCGCATTTTAGGCCCTGCTAAGATGATACAATCCACAAAGCCAGGACTGGTTAAACCAGCTGGTCACAGGACTAACTGACTGATCCAGGTTTGTTTGAACTAGCCACAGGACAGTTTGAATGCAGAAGGCAGTGTGCAACTGAGGCTGGAACAAGGAAGCCTCTCTCCTGGCTGTCTCTCTCTCTCTCTCGCTTTCTCCCAAGCCACCGGACCCACGGAAGACACGTAAACTTCAAGAGAGAAAAGACCCCTACATCGGAACAAGCTGAAGCGTGAACAGGGCCCCCATGAACTGCAAGACTCACCGGCAACCAAAGACTCCACATTGCACTTAAAGGACTGTAACTACCAGATATTGCCTCACTCTTTTCCCCTTTATTCCTTCGGCTTTTTCTGTCTCTATCTGCGTGTGTGTTTATCCTGTATGCTTGCTCGCGTGGTCACGTCGCATATTTATATTGTTAACCCGATTAATAAACTTTTACCTTTCTTGTTTAAATCTAAGGAAACCTATTTGATTTCTTTGCCTTACAATTGGAGCAGTGAACAAGGATTCACTGAAGGGGGAGGTAAAAACGTGGTGTTTTCAAATTAAACCCTGTTATGGTTAAGCCAGGCAAAGGCTGAGAGGGAACCCCCGAGACCCTTTCTCACCTGGTCGCAACAACAGTGTGAAATGTCCCCTTATCCCGACCAGTAAATCCACGATAATATTTACCTGGTAGGAATGACGCCGATGTGCCCTCAGAGCACTCAAAGGACCTAGAAAGGAACAGCAATGGGATCTGTCAGTGTAGTTCCTGCAGCAATGCTGTCGCGGAGACCCGAATCTGCCAGACGCACTACCTGAGCCTGCCTGTCCAGACTGGACCTCGAGTGAGGCACCGGTGGGGGGGGGTGGTATCTAGGCCCTTGGGACTGACCCGCACCAACTTGGGCCTTTCAGGAGATTTGTCCGATTGTTACAACCTGGGAGGCTGGGTTGCCCCAGTCTTATTAGACGCAGCAACTCCGGTGCTTACAGTGCCCGTCAGACCCGCTAGGCCCCAGTGTAGCACTGGGCACCGCGTGCTCCTTCTGCAGGCCCCACCGGGTGATCTAGGCCCCGGTGTAGCAGCGGGCGCCGCACGATCCCTCTCCAGACCTCACCAGAGTTGCTTAGGCCCCTGTGTAGCACTGAGCACCACCCGCTCCCTCTTTGGGCCCCACTGTTCATGCTGGGCCCCAGCGGAGTGCTGCACGTTCCCTCAACAGTATCCACTGGGCAGAGACAAGAGCACAGAAGGGAGGCAGGCAGCTAAAGTGAAACCCAACCACCCCTCCTCTGGGAGACTTGAAGCATGCGCCGGTGGCGGGGGAGGGGTGGGGGTGAATTAAGCCTTACCTTCCTTTTTTCTGCCTTCGTTGGTGCAAAGGGCAGCGGCCTCAGATATTCCTCTGGAACCCGCTCGTACAGGTTCTCATCCTGACTCAATTCCGGTGCTGGTGTGGCAGGAACAGGCCTCGGTGCTGGCTGCGGCCTACTAGGAACAGGCCTCGGTGCTGGCTGCGGCCTGCTCGGAACAGGCCTCGGTAAGTCTCCATAAACTACATCGTCCAGTTCCAAGCTGTCCCCGGCGAGGCATGGCTGCAGCCCCTCAGCGTCAGGAGAGACGTGAAGGCCGAGGCTCCGCCGGGCGGGCTGGGCATAGATGGGCTGAGTGTTGGGCGGGAGAAGGGGCGGAGAGGGCCACCTGGGGGGGGCCGTGGGCACCACCACCCCACAGGGAGGATCGGCCAGTTGTCGGGGTGGGAGGTTGGGGGTCGCGCCGGGGCCCTTGGTGGGGGTAGGGTAGTATAAGTTGCCCGGCCTGGTCTGCTTGGGATCCAGCTCTGAGTACACATGGTGGCGCTCCCGCCAACTGGCCTGTGGCAGGAGGTCCTGAGGCACGGCGTAGAAGGCGATCCCGTCGTCGGGTTCGGCATAGAGCCGGGCCTGGGCAGGTTCAGCGTAGGTGTGCTTCTCCTCCATGGCTGTGCAAGGCCTCTCCCTGGGCTCCGTGTAGATGTGCCTCTTTGGCTTGATGACCTTAGCATACGTCACACTTTCATGGCTGGGGGCAGGATCGACTCCCCTCTCTGGGGGGCAGCGGCTCAGATTCTCGCTGGAGGCCTTTTTTGCCAAAGATCTGGCTTCAAGGATCTGCCAAGGTGCAAGAAAACATGGTTAGGACCTGGAGCTCCCACCTGGTAAAAGTCGCCCAACCACTGACACCTCTTGCACACTTAACTAAAGTAACACAGTTAGGAGGGCGAGTCCCACCTCATCATCTGGGGCCCTGTGGCTGCCAATGTCAACCGCTTCCACCAGCTGCCACTTTCTCCTCACCCTGATCAGCTCCACCTCTTCCTACAGGCCCTGTGAGAGCAGCCTGTCCTTACGGGCCCCACAGAGAGCAGCCTGTCCTTACAGGCCCTGTGAGAGCAGCCTGTCCCGACAGGCCCTGCAGGGGGGGTAGCCTGTCCCTAGAGGCCCCGCAAGGGGTAGCCTGTCCCTACAGGCCCTGCGAGTGGCAGCCTGTCCCTACAGGCCCTTTGATAAAGTTTTTCTCTGGTGGTGGCTTCCACAGGCCCACTTCAGCATATTTCCATCGGCCAAAAGCCAGAGAGGGTGTCACCTTCAAACACTGCTGTCCACCCACTCTCCCCCTTCCACTTCCCTACTTGCCCTTGCTGCTGCCAGTGGACCCTGCAGTACACACCGGGTGAATTCAGAGCACCAACACAGAGCAGGGAGCTCCCAGAGTGGAAGATTGGGGCGCACTGGTGCCAGATTGCGATCTTCAGGGATGGAACCTGGGCACCCTACTGGGCCCTGGTTCTCCCCAAGGTCACTGCAACAGCAGCCATCTTTGAGGCAGCTCCCTGGGGTTTGCCGGAGGGTGATTTGTACCAGAGCCAGGCCGACAAGGAGTCATTATTCCGCGTGCGCACTGAGATTAAGAGGGTACAAAGAGAGTAGAGAGGGCTTTAAATAGTGGCCGGTTGGGGCTGGGGGAGTGATGTGTTGTGGGGCTTCGGGGCAGCCCTCCATGGGGCTGAGTGGGCCTGGAGTCACATGTAGGCCAGACCAGCTAAGGACAGCAGATTTCTTTCCCTGAAGGGCGTTAGTGAACCAGGTGGGTTTTTACAACAATCAACCATTGGACTAATTCCAGATTTATTAACTGAATTTAAATTTCACCATCTGCCCTGGTGGGATTCGAACCCATGTCCCCAGAGCATTAGCCTGCACTCTAGATTACCAGAGCAGTGACAATACCACTATGCCACCGCCTCCCCATTCTAGACCTGGTAATGTGCAATGAGATGGGATTAATTAATTATCTCCTAGTAAAGTAGCCTTTAGGCAAGAGTGATCATAACATGATGGAATTTCACATTCAGTTTGCAGGTGAGAAGTGAGGGTCTAAAGACTAGTGTTTTAAACTTAAACTTAAAACAAGGGTATGAAGACAAATTTAGCCAAAGTAAACTGAGAAATTAGGTTAAAAGTTGGAACAGTAGTGGCAGACATTTAAGGAGATATTTGGACCTATATTAACTGGAGTTTAGAACAATGAGGCGATTTTATTGAAACATACAAGATTCTGAAGGGGCTAGATAGGGTAGACACTGAGATTATTTCCCACTGAGAGAGTATTTCCAATTTAAAACATGGGGGCAGCCAAAGATATGTGAAAACAAGAGGTGAAAGGGAGGGAGGAACTTAAAACCATCGCCATCACCAGGTAAAAGATGCTGTCAAAGCTATTTAGAGCTAAAGGCTGACAAGTCCCCAGGACCAGATGACCTGCATCCTCGGGTCCTGAAAGAAGTGGCTGCAGAGATAGTGGATGCATTGGTTGTAATCTTCCAGAAATCTGGGGAATTTTGGAACAGTCCCATCAGGTTGGAAAAACGCAAATGTAACACCCCTATTCTAGAAAGGAGGGAGACAGAAAGCAGGAAACCATCGGCCAGTTAGCCTGAACATCTGTCGTAGGGAGAACGCTAGAATCCATTATTCAGAAGGTTACGCAGGGCACTTAGAAGATCTTCATGCAATCAGGCAGAGTCGATATGGTTTTGTGGAAGGGAAATTGTGTTTGACTAATTTCTTAATGGGCTCCGTCCTGCGCTCAAATTTACCTTTTGGGGGAAAAAATGAGTTCCCTTTCCTTGACGTACTAGTTGAGAAATCTGCTCAGGGGTTCTCTACCACGGTCTATCGCAGACCTACCTTCACTGGTCAATGCACGCGTTGGGATTCTTACAGTTCCACGCGCTATAAGATTGGCCTGATCAGCAACCTCATAAATAGGGCCTGAACCATTTGCTCACCCTGCCGGCTTGATGCTGAAACAGGGCGAATCAAAGACATCCTGTGTGACAATGGCAACCCTGATCATTTCTCACTGTATATCACGCAAACTTATGAATGGGCCTAAGGTCGTCTTTTGCGGCCCTGAAAAGTGCCCAGTCTACCTCAAATTAGTCTGGAAGGGGAATGTATCCCAAAAATTTGAGCCACAGTTAAGAGTTCATGGTGGAGGGGGTAACGTATTAGCGCTGGTAGAGGATTGGTTAGCGAACAGGAAGTAGAGAGTAGGGATAAATGGTTCATTTTCAGGTTGGCAGGTTGTGACTAGTACAGAGCCACCTGGATCAGTGCTGGGACCTCAATTATTTACAGTTTATATCAGTGACTTGGATGAGGGGTCACTAGATTTGCAGATGACACGACTCCTGCTCCAACGTAGGGGAGCGGGGGAAGTTGAGGAGTGAGGGGGGATGGAGAAGCAGAGGCTCTGGGAAAATCGAATGCTGTTCCTGAAGTTGACCTGACCTCTATTGACTCTACAGCACAGAAAGACAGTCATTACCTCCTGATAGGTGGCATCGTCCAGTGTGCTCTTCGTTGCTCCCGCCACTGTCCAGAGATGGGTATCCTGCAAGGCTTTGGAGTCAAAGGCCGGCGCTCCCGGCAACGAGGTCGATCCCGGGTCAGCCTCCGGCACGTCGGGGACGGCGCCGGCAGCCGCCCCTCCTCCCTCCTCGCTGAGACTCGGCTTCCGCCTCCGGATCCTGTCGATGTCCTCGTAATGTTTATCCGGGGCCTGGGGACAGGACAAGTACAAACAGCCCGTCATTTCAGCAACTCTGCAGCACAGAGACAGGCCATTCGGCCCATCGGCTCCGTGCTGGTGTTTCTGTCCCACACGAGCCTCCTCCCACCCCCCTTCTCCTCATCCCACCCTATCCCCATATCCTTCCATTCCTTTCTCCCTCATGTCTTCATCCAGCTTCCCCTTAAACGTATCTCTGCTATTCCCCTCAACCACTCCCTGTGGTAGCGAGTTCCACATTCTCACCACACTCTGGGGAAAGAAGCGTCCCCTGAATTCCCCATTGGATTTATTAGTGACTGTCTTATATTTGGCACCCAGTGATGCCCATCAACATTCAGTTCCATCATGGTGAGTAGAACATTGAGTGAATTAATAAGAGTATTTGCATAAAGCAGGTCTAACAGCATTAATTAAAATTTATAATGTAAAACAAGGTGCCAAATGGAATCTGCAAGGTGGAATAGAGATTAGTTTTGATCATGGATGGGCAGCTGCGACCAACTCTTTGTAATTCCTGCACCATGTGGGAACTCCAGGACAGTTCATGTGTCTTGGGCGACCACGTTTGTAGCTGGAGCTCAGGATTTCCCAGCTTGAGGGGCAGCTGGAGTCACTGCGGAGCATCGGGGAGCAGGAGAGGTTGCTGGATCGTACTTTCCCGGAGGTGCTCGCCCCCACAGGCAGTAGGAGTTCAGGCTAGCAGGTGGGTGGGTCATCGGGCAGACGAGGAAGAGGCAGGAGGTGCAGGAGTCTACGGAGTGGGTGCCACTCTCAAACACATACTCAGCAACGGAGACTGCTGGAAGTGACGATACCCTGAAGGGGTGCAGTCCAGACCATGGCGCAGATGGGCACGGGACTGTACAGGAGGCAGCAGCAAAGTGTGGAAATGCAGATGCTATCGGAGATTCCATAGTCAGGGAGGCATTTCTGTAACCATCGTCATAAATCCTGCATGGTGTGTCGCCTCCTTGGTGCCAGGTTAAAGGACATCATGGAAAGGGTGCAGGATATTCTGTCGGAGGAAGGGAGTGAAACTGAAGCTCTGGCACACAGTGGTACCAATGACATCCTAAGCTAAAGCACAAATAGCCATGTGGGAGTATGATGTCGTGGCGATAACGGAAACGTGGCTTAAAAATGAGGAGGCTGCTTAATATTTGAGGATACAAAGTGATTAGAAAAGATAGGAAAGAAAAAAGGGAGGTGGGTGCCAGTACATATTAGGGAAGACATTGTAGTGTTGGAAAGAGGCGACGTCCTTGAGGGGGGCAAGGGCATTCGTCCATTTGGTTAGAGTTGAGAAGCAAAAAGGGTATAATCACACTACTGGGGTATTTTATGGGCCTTGTATAGTGAGAAGGAGAGATAGAGGAGCAACATCTGCAGGGGAATCACCAAGATGTGGAAGAACTCTGGTGTGGTGACATTGGGGGACTTTAATTACCCAAATGTCCACTGGGATAATGTTAGAGTAAAGGGTGGAAATTTATGTTCTTGGCCCAACTGAAAAGGAGTCATTGGTGGAGCTGGTGCTGGGGAATGAGGTGGACCAAGTGTCTGTGGGGGAGCACTTGGGGAAGAGCGATCATCGTATCATAAGTTTTAGACTCGTAATTCAGAATAACGAGGAACGATATGAAGTAGAACAGCTCGATTGGAAAAGGGTTCATTTCAATGGGATGAGAGGGGATCTAGCCAGGGTTAAATGGAACCCAAGATTGACGGGAAAAGCGAACGGAGCAACGGGTTATCTTTGAGCAAGAGATGTTTCAGAGGCAGGCTTGGTTCATTCCAACCAAGGGCGGAAGGTAAGGGGAACTGAAAACAGGGTTCCTTGGATGACGAGGGAGATAGAGATTATGATGAAACAAAAATAAATGGTGTATGATGTATGTCAGGTGAATTCTTCAAGAATCAGGCAAATACAATCAGTTGAGAGAGGAAGTGAAGAGGAAAATAAGACCAGCAAAGAGAGAATATGGGAATAGAATGACAGTCAACATAAAATGGAACCCAAAAATCTTCTACTGACATGTAAATAGTAAGTAGAGAGTAAGAGGTAGAGTGAGGCCTACTAGGGATAAAGAGGGTAATATATGCTTAGAGGCACAGGGCAAGGATAGAATATTTATTGAGTACTTTGTATCAGTGTTCACTAAGGAAGAGGA
Organism: Heterodontus francisci; assembly: GCF_036365525.1. Classification (NCBI taxonomy): domain Eukaryota; kingdom Metazoa; phylum Chordata; class Chondrichthyes; order Heterodontiformes; family Heterodontidae; genus Heterodontus; species Heterodontus francisci. Next base: position 94,893 of record NW_027142303.1, read on the forward strand.
TGCTGACAAAATATCAGTAGAAGTGGAGAGAGTAGAGGCAATGGATAGGGTAAAAATTGAAAGGGAGGAGGTACTGGAAAGGCTGGCTATGTTTCGGATAGACAAGTCACCAGGTCCACATGGCTTGTATCCCAGGTTGGTAAAGGAAGTGGGGATGGAGATGGCGGAAGGGCTTGTCATAATCTTCCCTGGATACGGGGGAGGTGCCAGAGGATTGGAGATTTTCCTGAACACACTCGAGGAACTCTTGCCCTTCACTGCCCTAGAGTGTGTTCAGGAAATTCTTTTACAACAGTATGTTGCTAGTCCAACGAGTAAGGAGGCACTGCTAGACCTGGTTCTTGGGAATGAGGTGGGCCAAGTGGATCAAGTATCAGTAGGAGAGCATTTCGGGGATCGTGATCCATGAGGTTTAGGCTGACTATGGAAAAGGACAAAGAGCAGTCCAGAGTAAGAATAATTAATTGGGAGAAGGCTAACTTCAATGGGGTAAGATGGAGCTGGGGCAAATAAATTGGAGTCAAAAGCTGGCAGGAAAAGCAGATGAAGAAATGGGCTACCTTCAAAGAGGAGATAGTTCCGACACAGTCAATGTATGTTCCCTCGAAGGGAAAAAGTAGGGCAAACAAATCCAGAGCTCCCTGGATGACAAAAGAGGTAGAGATTAAGATAAAGAAGAAAAAGTGTGTTTATGACAGATGTCAGGCAGAATATAGAAAATCCAGAGGGGAAGTGAAAAAGCAAAGAGAGAACATGAAAAGAGACTGGCAGCTAGCATTAAAGGAAATCCCAAAGTTTTCTATACTTTGCATCTGTCTTTACCAAGGAAGAAGATGAAACCCAGGCAACGGTGAAAGAGGAGGTAAGTACTGCACTTGAAGGATTTCAAATTGATAAGGAGGAGGTATTGGATAGGCTGTCTATACTCAAATGGATAAAGCACCAGGACCAGATGAGATGCATCTCAGGATACTGAGGGAAGTGAGGGTGGAAATCGCAGAGGCACTGGCCATAATTTTCCATTTTCCTTAGACTCGGGTGGTGTGAGAGGACTGGAGAATTGCAAACGTTACACCCTTGTTCAAAAAAGGGTGTAAAGATAAGCCCAGCAACTACAGGCCAGTCAGTTTGCTCTTTCGGAGAGCCAGCGCGGACACGATGGGCCGAATGGTCTCCTTCTGTGCTACGACGACTCAATAATACCCAGGGGCTCTCAGTGACACACAATGGCACCCAGTGACCGCTAGAAGGTGGGCAGGTTTCCCACACACCATGACTGTGGCCCTTTCCGTTTCCAAGGGTAACAGATCCTGCTGCTCTTCAATTGGTCGGATCCTGTTTATTAGTTTGCGTCTGCCCGTCATTACCTCCTGATAGGTGGCATCGTCCAGTGTGACCTCTGCTGCACCCGCCGCTGCCCAGAGATGGGTATCCTGCAAGGTCTTCGGGTCAAAGGCCGGCGCTCCCGGCATCGAGGGCCACCCTGCACCAGTCTCTGGCACGTCGGGTTCATCGCCAGCAGCAGCCCCTCCTCCCTCCTCGCTGACACTCGACTTACGCCTCCGGATCCTGTCGATGTCCTCGTAATGTTTTTCCGGGGCCTGGGAACGGGACAAGGACAAAGAGCCCGTCATTTCTTGTCTCAGTTTGCAATCTGCTCAAACAAACCCGTCACCCGTACCTGGGGGTCAGACGCTGCACTTTAACCCCTGGCACTGGGTGGAGTCAGGGGTCAGACCTTGCCGTGTAGGCATGGAGTTACCAGTGCTCCGGGAGTGGCCTCAAACTTCCAGGAATTAAAGAGTAGTATCGTACCTCACTCTGAGCCCATGTGTATCGTACCTCACTGTGGGCCCAGGTGTATCGTACCTCACTGAGGGCCCAGGTATATCGTACCTCACTGAGGGCCCATGTGTATCGTTCCTCTCTCTGGGCCCAGGTGTATCGTACCTCACTGTGGGCCCAGGTGTATCGTACCTCACTGTGGGCCCAGGTGTATCGTACCTCACTGTGAGCCCATGTGTATCGTACCTCACTCTGAGCCCATGTGTATCGTACCTCACTGTGAGCCCATGTGTATCGTACCTCACTGTGAGCCCAGGTGTATCGTTCCTCACTGTGAGCCCAGGTGTATCGTACCTCACTCTGAGCCCAGGTGTATCGTACCTCACTGTGGGCCCAGGTGTATCGTACCTCACTGTGGGCCCATGTGTATCGTACCTCACTGTGGGCCCAGGTGTATCGTACCTCACTGTGGGCCCAGGTGTATCGTACCTCACTGAGGGCCCAGGTGTATCGTTCCTCACTGTGAGCCCAGGTGTATCGTACCTCACTCTGAGCCCAGGTGTATCGTACCTCACTCTGAGCCCATGTGTATCGTACCTCACTGTGGGCCCAGGTGTATCGTACCTCACTGTGAGCCCAGGTGTATCGTACCTCACTCTGAGCCCATGTGTATCGTACCTCACTGTGGGCCCATGTGTATCGTACCTCACTGTGGGCCCAGGTGTATCGTACCTCACTGAGGGCCCAGGTGTATCGTTCCTCACTGTGAGCCCAGGTGTATCGTACCTCACTCTGAGCCCATGTGTATCGTACCTCACTGTGAGCCCATGTGTATCGTACCTCACTGTGGGCCCAGGTGTATCGTACCTCACTGTGAGCCCAGGTGTATCGTACCTCACTCTGAGCCCATGTGTATCGTACCTCACTGTGGGCCCATGTGTATCGTACCTCACTGTGGGCCCAGGTGTATCGTACCTCACTGAGGGCCCAGGTGTATCGTTCCTCACTGTGAGCCCAGGTGTATCGTACCTCACTCTGAGCCCATGTGTATCGTACCTCACTGTGGGCCCAGGTGTATCGTACCTCACTGTGGGCCCATGTGTATCGTTCCTCACTGTGAGCCCAGGTGTATCGTTCCTCACTGTGAGCCCAGGTGTATCGTACCTCACTGTGGGCCCAGGTGTATCGTACCTCACTGTGGGCCCATGTGTATCGTTCCTCACTGTGAGCCCAGGTGTATCGTACCTCACTGAGGGCCCATGTGTATCGTACCTCACTGTGGGCCCATGTGTATCGTTCCTCACTGTGAGCCCAGGTGTATCGTACCTCACTGTGGGCCCAGGTGTATCGTACCTCACTGTGGGCCCATGTGTATCGTTCCTCACTGTGAGCCCAGGTGTATCGTACCTCACTGAGGGCCCATGTGTATCGTACCTCACTGTGGGCCCATGTGTATCGTACCTCACTCTGAGCCCATGTGTATCGTACCTCACTGTGGGCCCAGGTGTATCGTACCTCACTATGAGCCCGGGTGTATCGTACCTCACTGTGAGCCCAGGTGTATCGTACCTCACTGTGAGCCCAGGTGTAACGTTCCTCACTGAGCCCATGTGTATCGTACCTCACTGTGTGCCCAGGTGTATCGTACCTCACTGTGGGCCCAGGTGTATCGTACCTCACTGTGAGCCCAGGTGTATCATACCTCACTGTGAGCCCATGTGTATCGTACCTCACTGTGGGCCCAGGTGTATCGTACCTCACTGTGAGCCCAGGTGTATCGTACCTCACTGTGGGCCCATGTGTATCGTACCTCACTGTGAGCCCAGGTGTATCATACCTCACTGTGAGCCCATGTGTATCGTACCTCACTGTGGGCCCAGGTGTATCGTACCTCACTGTGAGCCCAGGTGTATCATACCTCACTGTGAGCCCAGGTGTATCGTACCTCACTGTGGGCCCAGGTATATCGTACCTCACTGTGAGCCCATGTGTATCGTACCTCACTGTGGGCCCATGTGTATCGTACCTCACTGTGAGCCCAGGTGTATCGTACCTCAATGTGAGCCCAGGTGTATCGTACCTCACTGTGAGCCCAGGTGTATCGTACCTCACTGTGAGCCCAGGTGTATCATACCTCACTGTGAGCCCATGTGTATCGTACCTCACTGTGGGCCCAGGTGTATCGTACCTCACTGTGAGCCCAGGTGTATCGTACCTCACTGTGGGCCCATGTGTATCGTACCTCACTGTGAGCCCAGGTGTATCATACCTCACTGTGAGCCCATGTGTATCGTACCTCACTGTGGGCCCAGGTGTATCGTACCTCACTGTGAGCCCAGGTGTATCATACCTCACTGTGAGCCCAGGTGTATCGTACCTCACTGTGGGCCCAGGTATATCGTACCTCACTGTGAGCCCATGTGTATCGTACCTCACTGTGGGCCCATGTGTATCGTACCTCACTGTGAGCCCAGGTGTATCGTACCTCAATGTGAGCCCAGGTGTATCGTACCTCACTGTGAGCCCAGGTGTATCGTACCTCACTGTGAGCCCAGGTGTATCGTACCTCACTGTGAGCCCATGTGTATCGTACCTCACTGTGGGCCCAGGTGTATCGTACCTCACTGTGAGCCCAGGTGTATCGTACCTCACTGTGGGCCCAGGTATATCGTACCTCACTGTGGGCCCAGGTGTATCGTACCTCACTGTGAGCCCAGGTGTATCGTACCTCACTGTGGGCCCATGTGTATCGTACCTCACTGTGAGCCCAGGTGTATCGTACCTCACTGTGGGCCCAGGTGTATCGTACCTCACTGTGAGCCCAGGTGTATCGTACCTCACTGTGGGCCCAGGTATATCGTACCTCACTGTGAGCCCATGTGTATCGTACCTCACTGTGGGCCCATGTGTATCGTACCTCACTGTGAGCCCAGGTGTATCGTACCTCACTGTGAGCCCATGTGTATCGTACCTCACTGTGGGCCCAGGTGTATCGTACCTCACTGTGAGCCCAGGTGTATCGTACCTCACTGTGAGCCCATGTGTATCGTACCTCACTGTGAGCCCAGGTGTATCGTACCTCACTGTGAGCCCAGGTGTATCGTACCTCACTGTGAGCCCAGGTGTATCGTACCTCACTGTGAGCCCATGTGTATCGTACCTCACTGTGAGCCCAGGTGTATCGTACCTCACTGTGAGCCCAGGTGTATCGTACCTCACTGTGAGCCCAGGTGTATCGTACCTCACTGTGGGCCCAGGTGTAACGTTCCTCACTGTGAGCCCATGTGTATCGTACCTCACTGTGAGCCCAGGTGTAACGTTCCTCACTGAGCCCAGGTGTATCGTACCTCACTGTGGGCCCAGGTGTATCGTACCTCACTGTGAGCCCAGGTGTATCATACCTCACTGTGAGCCCATGTGTATCGTACCTCACTGTGGGCCCAGGTGTATCGTACCTCACTGTGGGCCCAGGTGTATCGTACCTCACTGTGAGCCCAGGTGTATCGTACCTCACTGTGAGCCCAGGTGTATCGTACCTCACTGTGAGCCCAGGTATATCGTACCTCACTGTGGACCCAGGTGTATCGTACCTCACTGTGAGCCCAGGTGTATCGTACCTCACTGTGAGCCCAGGTGTATCGTACCTCACTGTGAGCCCAGGTGTATCGTACCTCACTGTGGGCCCAGGTGTATCGTACCTCACTGTGAGCCCAGGTGTATCGTACCTCACTGTGGGCCCAGGTGTATCGTACCTCACTGTGAGCCCATGTGTATCGTACCTCACTGTGAGCCCATGTGTATCGTACCTCACTGTGAGCCCAGGTGTATCGTACCTCACTGTGAGCCCATGTGTATCGTACCTCACTGTGAGCCCATGTGTATCGTACCTCACTATGAGCCCATGTGTATCGTACCTCACTATGAGCCCAGGTGTATCGTACCTCACTGTGAGCCCAGGTGTATCGTACCTCACTATGAGCCCAGGTGTATCGTACCTCACTGTGAGCCCATGTGTATCGTACCTCACTGTGAGCCCATGTGTATCGTACCTCACTGTGAGCCCAGGTGTATCGTACCTCACTGTGGGCCCAGGTGTATCGTACCTCACTGTGAGCCCATGTGTATCGTACCTCACTGTGGGCCCAGGTGTATCGTACCTCACTGTGAGCCCAGGTGTATCGTACCTCACTGTGGGCCCAGGTGTATCGTACCTCACTGTGAGCCCATGTGTATCGTACCTCACTGTGGGCCCAGGTGTATCGTTCCTCACTGTGGACCCAGGTGTATCGTACCTCAATGTGAGCCCATGTGTATCGTACCTCACTGTGGGCCCAGGTGTATCGTACCTCAATGTGAGCCCATGTGTATCGTACCTCACTGTGAGCCCATGTGTATCGTACCTCAATGTGAGCCCATGTGTATCGTACCTCACTATGAGCCCAGGTGTATCGTACCTCACTATGAGCCCAGGTGTATCGTACCTCAATGTGAGCCCATGTGTATCGTACCTCACTATGAGCCCAGGTGTATCGTACCTCACTATGAGCCCAGGTGTATCGTACCTCACTGTGAGCCCAGGTGTATCGTACCTCACTGTGGGCCCAGGTGTATCGTACCTCACTATGAGCCCAGGTGTATCGTACCTCACTATGAGCCCAGGTGTATCGTACCTCAATGTGAGCCCATGTGTATCGTACCTCACTATGAGCCCAGGTGTATCGTACCTCACTATGAGCCCAGGTGTATCGTACCTCACTGTGAGCCCAGGTGTATCGTACCTCACTGTGAGCCCATGTGTATCGTACCTCAATGTGAGCCCATGTGTATCGTACCTCAATGTGAGCCCATGTGTATCGTACCTCACTATGAGCCCAGGTGTATCGTACCTCACTATGAGCCCAGGTGTATCGTACCTCACTGTGAGCCCAGGTGTATCGTACCTCAATGTGAGCCCAGGTGTATCGTACCTCACTGTGGGCCCAGGTGTATCGTACCTCACTATGAGCCCATGTGTATCGTACCTCACTGTGAGCCCAGGTGTATCGTACCTCACTGTGAGCCCAGGTGTATCGTACCTCACTGTGGGCCCAGGTGTATCGTACCTCACTGTGAGCCCATGTGTATCGTACCTCACTGTGGGCCCAGGTGTATCGTACCTCAATGTGAGCCCATGTGTATCGTACCTCACTGTGGGCCCAGGTGTATCGTACCTCAATGTGAGCCCATGTGTATCGTACCTCACTGTGAGCCCATGTGTATCGTACCTCAATGTGAGCCCATGTGTATCGTACCTCAATGTGAGCCCATGTGTATCGTACCTCACTATGAGCCCAGGTGTATCGTACCTCACTATGAGCCCAGGTGTATCGTACCTCAATGTGAGCCCATGTGTATCGTACCTCACTATGAGCCCAGGTGTATCGTACCTCACTATGAGCCCAGGTGTATCGTACCTCACTGTGAGCCCAGGTGTATCGTACCTCACTGTGGGCCCAGGTGTATCGTACCTCACTATGAGCCCAGGTGTATCGTACCTCACTATGAGCCCAGGTGTATCGTACCTCAATGTGAGCCCATGTGTATCGTACCTCACTATGAGCCCAGGTGTATCGTACCTCACTATGAGCCCAGGTGTATCGTACCTCACTGTGAGCCCAGGTGTATCGTACCTCACTGTGAGCCCATGTGTATCGTACCTCAATGTGAGCCCATGTGTATCGTACCTCAATGTGAGCCCATGTGTATCGTACCTCACTATGAGCCCAGGTGTATCGTACCTCACTATGAGCCCAGGTGTATCGTACCTCACTGTGAGCCCAGGTGTATCGTACCTCAATGTGAGCCCAGGTGTATCGTACCTCACTGTGGGCCCAGGTGTATCGTACCTCACTATGAGCCCATGTGTATCGTACCTCACTGTGAGCCCAGGTGTATCGTACCTCACTGTGAGCCCAGGTGTATCGTACCTCACTGTGAGCCCATGTGTATCGTACCTCACTGTGAGCCCAGGTGTATCGTACCTCACTGTGAGCCCAGGTGTATCGTACCTCAATGTGAGCCCAGGTGTATCGTACCTCACTGTGGGCCCAGGTGTATCGTACCTCACTGTGGGCCCAGGTGTATCGTACCTCACTGTGAGCCCATGTGTATCGTACCTCACTATGAGCCCATGTGTATCGTACCTCACTGTGAGCCCATGTGTATCGTACCTCACTGTGAGCCCAGGTGTATCGTACCTCACTGTGGGCCCAGGTGTATCGTACCTCACTGTGAGCCCATGTGTATCGTACCTCACTGTGAGCCCATGTGTATCGTACCTCACTGTGGGCCCAGGTGTATCGTACCTCACTGTGGGCCCAGGTGTATCGTACCTCACTGTGAGCCCATGTGTATCGTACCTCACTGTGAGCCCAGGTGTATCGTACCTCACTGTGAGCCCAGGTGTATCGTACCTCACTATGAGCCCAGGTGTATCGTACCTCACTGTGAGCCCAGGTGTATCGTACCTCAATGTGAGCCCAGGTGTATCGTACCTCACTGTGGGCCCAGGTGTATCGTACCTCACTGTGAGCCCAGGTGTATCGTACCTCACTGTGAGCCCAGGTGTATCGTACCTCACTGTGGGCCCAGGTGTATCGTACCTCACTGTGAGTCCAGGTGTATCGTACCTCACTGTGAGCCCATGTGTATCGTACCTCACTGTGGGCCCAGGTGTATCGTACCTCACTGTGAGCCCATGTGTATCGTACCTCACTGTGGGCCCAGGTGTATCGTACCTCACTGTGAGTCCAGGTGTATCGTACCTCACTGTGAGCCCATGTGTATCGTACCTCACTGTGGGCCCAGGTGTATCGTACCTCACTGTGAGCCCAGGTGTATCGTACCTCAATGTGAGCCCAGGTGTATCGTACCTCACTGTGGGCCCATGTGTATCGTACCTCAATGTGAGCCCAGGTGTATCGTACCTCACTGTGGGCCCATGTGTATCGTACCTCACTGTGAGCCCATGTGTATCGTACCTCACTGTGGGCCCAGGTGTATCGTACCTCACTGTGAGTCCAGGTGTATCGTACCTCAATGTGAGCCCAGGTGTATCGTACCTCACTGTGGGCCCATGTGTATCGTACCTCACTGTGAGCCCATGTGTATCGTACCTCACTGTGGGCCCAGGTGTATCGTACCTCACTGTGAGTCCAGGTGTATCGTACCTCAATGTGAGCCCAGGTGTATCGTACCTCACTGTGGGCCCATGTGTATCGTACCTCAATGTGAGCCCAGGTGTATCGTACCTCACTGTGGGCCCATGTGTATCGTACCTCAATGTGAGCCCAGGTGTATCGTACCTCACTGTGAGCCCATGTGTATCGTACCTCACTGTGGGCCCATGTGTATCGTACCTCAATGTGAGCCCAGGTGTATCGTACCTCACTGTGGGCCAATGTGTATCGTACCTCAATGTGAGCCCAGGTGTATCGTACCTCACTGTGGGCCCAGGTGTATCGTACCTCAATGTGAGCCCATGTGTATCGTATCTCACTGTGAGCCCAGGTGTATCGTACCTCACTGTGAGCCCATGTGTATCGTACCTCACTGTGAGCCCTGGTGTATCGTACCTCAATGTGAGCCCAGGTGTATCGTACCTCTCTCTGGACCCATGTGTATCGTACCTCACTATGAGCCCAGGTGTATCGTACCTCAATGTGAGCCCTGGTGTATCGTACCTCAATGTGAGCCCAGGTGTATCGTACCTCTCTCTGGACCCATGTGTATCGTACCTCACTATGAGCCCATGTGTATCGTACCTCACTGTGGACCCAGGTGTATCGTACCTCACTGTGAGTCCAGGTGTATCGTACCTCAATGTGAGCCCAGGTGTATCGTACCTCACTGTGAGCCCAGGTGTATCGTACCTCACTGTGAGCCCATGTGTATCGTACCTCACTGTGAGCCCATGTGTATCGTACCTCACTGTGGGCCCAGGTGTATCGTACCTCTCTCTGGACCCATGTGTATCGTACCTCACTGTGAGCCCATGTGTATCGTACCTCACTGTGGGCCCAGGTGTATCGTACCTCACTGTGGGCCCAGGTGTATCGTACCTCTCTCTGGACCCATGTGTATCGTACCTCACTGTGAGCCCATGTGTATCGTACCTCACTGTGGGCCCAGGTGTATCGTACCTCACTGTGAGTCCAGGTGTATCGTACCTCAATGTGAGCCCAGGTGTATCGTACCTCACTGTGGGCCCAGGTGTATCGTACCTCACTGTGAGTCCAGGTGTATCGTACCTCACTGTGGGCCCATGTGTATCGTACCTCAATGTGAGCCCAGGTGTATCGTACCTCACTGTGAGCCCATGTGTATCGTACCTCAATGTGAGCCCAGGTGTATCGTACCTCACTGTGGGCCCAGGTGTATCGTACCTCACTATGAGCCCATGTGTATCGTACCTCAATGTGAGCCCAGGTGTATCGTACCTCACTATGAGCCCATGTGTATCGTACCTCACTGTGGACCCAGGTGTATCGTACCTCACTGTGAGTCCAGGTGTATCGTACCTCACTATGAGCCCATGTGTATCGTACCTCACTGTGAGCCCATGTGTATCGTACCTCAATGTGAGCCCAGGTGTATCGTACCTCACTATGAGCCCATGTGTATCGTACCTCACTGTGGACCCAGGTGTATCGTACCTCACTGTGAGTCCAGGTGTATCGTACCTCACTATGAGCCCATGTGTATCGTACCTCACTGTGAGCCCAGGTATATCGTACCTCACTATGAGCCCATGTGTATCGTACCTCACTATGAGCCCAGGTGTATCGTACCTCACTGTGGACCCAGGTGTATCGTACCTCACTGTGAGTCCAGGTGTATCGTACCTCACTATGAGCCCATGTGTATCGTACCTCACTATGAGCCCAGGTGTATCGTACCTCACTATGAGCCCATGTGTATCGTACCTCACTGTGGACCCAGGTGTATCGTACCTCACTGTGAGCCCATGTGTATCGTACCTCACTGTGGACCCAGGTGTATCGTACCTCACTGTGAGTCCAGGTGTATCGTACCTCACTATGAGCCCATGTGTATCGTACCTCACTGTGGACCCAGGTGTATCGTACCTCACTGTGAGTCCAGGTGTATCGTACCTCACTATGAGCCCATGTGTATCGTACCTCACTATGAGCCCAGGTGTATCGTACCTCAATGTGAGCCCAGGTGTATCGTACCTCACTGTGAGCCCAGGTGTATCGTACCTCACTATGAGCCCATGTGTATCGTACCTCACTGTGGACCCAGGTGTATCGTACCTCACTGTGAGTCCAGGTGTATCGTACCTCACTGTGGGCCCAGGTGTATCGTACCTCACTGTGAGTCCAGGTGTATCGTACCTCACTGTGAGCCCATGTGTATCGTACCTCACTGTGAGCCCAGGTGTATCGTACCTCAATGTGAGCCCAGGTGTATCGTACCTCACTGTGAGCCCATGTGTATCGTACCTCAATGTGAGCCCAGGTGTATCGTACCTCACTGTGAGCCCAGGTGTATCGTACCTCTCTCTGGACCCATGTGTATCGTACCTCACTATGAGCCCATGTGTATCGTACCTCAATGTGAGCCCAGGTGTATCGTACCTCTCTCTGGACCCATGTGTATCGTACCTCACTATGAGCCCATGTGTATCGTACCTCACTGTGGGCCCAGGTGTATCGTACCTCACTGTGAGCCCATGTGTATCGTACCTCACTGTGAGTCCAGGTGTATCGTACCTCACTGTGGGCCCAGGTGTATCGTTCCTCACTGTGAGTCCAGGTGTATCGTACCTCAATGTGAGCCCAGGTGTATCGTACCTCAATGTGAGCCCAGGTGTATCGTACCTCTCTCTGGACCCATGTGTATCGTACCTCACTATGAGCCCATGTGTATCGTACCTCACTGTGAGCCCATGTGTATCGTACCTCACTGTGAGCCCAGGTGTATCGTACCTCACTGTGAGTCCAGGTGTATCGTACCTCAATGTGAGCCCAGGTGTATCGTACCTCACTGTGGGCCCATGTGTATCGTACCTCAATGTGAGCCCAGGTGTATCGTACCTCACTGTGAGCCCATGTGTATCGTACCTCAATGTGAGCCCAGGTGTATCGTACCTCAATGTGAGCCCAGGTGTATCGTACCTCTCTCTGGACCCATGTGTATCGTACCTCACTATGAGCCCATGTGTATCGTACCTCACTGTGAGCCCATGTGTATCGTACCTCACTGTGAGCCCAGGTGTATCGTACCTCACTGTGAGCCCAGGTGTATCGTACCTCACTGTGGGCCCATGTGTATCGTACCTCACTGTGGGCCCAGGTGTATCGTACCTCACTGTGAGCCCAGGTGTATCGTACCTCACTGTGGGCCCATGTGTATCGTACCTCAATGTGAGTCCAGGTGTATCGTACCTCAATGTGAGCCCAGGTGTATCGTACCTCACTGTGGGCCCATGTGTATCGTACCTCACTGTGGGCCCAGGTGTATCGTACCTCACTGTGAGTCCAGGTGTATCGTACCTCACTGTGAGCCCAGGTGTATCGTACCTCTCTCTGGACCCATGTGTATCGTACCTCAATGTGAGCCCATGTGTATCGTACCTCACTGTGGGCCCAGGTGTATCGTACCTCACTGTGAGTCCAGGTGTATCGTACCTCAATGTGAGCCCAGGTGTATCGTACCTCACTGTGGGCCCAGGTGTATCGTACCTCACTGTGAGCCCATGTGTATCGTACCTCACTGTGGGCCCAGGTGTATCGTACCTCACTGTGAGCCCATGTGTATCGTACCTCACTGTGGGCCCATGTGTATCGTACCTCACTGTGAGCCCAGGTGTATCGTACCTCACTGTGGACCCAGGTGTATCGTACCTCACTGTGGGCCCATGTGTATCGTACCTCACTGTGAGCCCAGGTGTATCGTACCTCACTGTGGACCCAGGTGTATCGTACCTCTCTCTGGACCCAGGTATATCGTTCCTCACTGTGAGCCCATGTGTATCGTACCTCACTGTGAGCCCAGGTGTATCGTACCTCACTGTGAGCCCAGGTGTATCGTACCTCACTGTGAGCCCATGTGTATCGTACCTCACTGTGAGCCCAGGTGTATCGTACCTCACTGTGAGCCCAGGTGTATCGTACCTCACTATGAGCCCAGGTGTATCGTTCCTCACTGTGAGCCCATGTGTATCGTTCCTCACTGTGAGCCCAGGTGTATCGTACCTCACTGTGAGCCCAGGTGTATCGTACCTCACTGTGAGCCCATGTGTATCGTACCTCACTGTGAGCCCAGGTGTATCGTACCTCACTGTGAGCCCATGTGTATCGTACCTCACTGTGAGCCCAGGTGTATCGTACCTCACTATGAGCCCAGGTGTATCGTACCTCAATGTGGGCCCAGGTGTATCGTACCTCACTGTGAGCCCAGGTGTATCGTACCTCAATGTGGGCCCAGGTGTATCGTACCTCACTGTGAGCCCGGGTGTATCGTACCTCACTGTGGGCCCAGGTGTATCGTTCCTCACTGTGAGCCCAGGTGTATCGTACCTCACTGTGGGCCCAGGTGTATCGTTCCTCACTGTGAGCCCAGGTGTATCGTACCTCACTGTGAGCCCAGGTGTATCGTACCTCTCTCTGGGCCCAGGTGTATCGTACCTCACTATGAGCCCAGGTGTATCGTACCTCACTGTGTGCCCAGGTGTATCGTACCTCTCTCTGGACCCATGTGTATCGTACCTCACTGTGGGCCCAGGTGTATCGTACCTCACTGTGAGTCCATGTGTATCGTACCTCACTGTGAGCCCAGGTGTATCGTACCTCACTGTGAGCCCAGGTGTATCGTACCTCACTGTGAGCCCATGTGTATCGTACCTCACTGTGAGCCCAGGTGTATCGTACCTCACTGTGAGTCCAGGTGTATCGTACCTCACTATGAGCCCAGGTGTATCGTACCTCACTGTGAGCCCAGGTGTATCGTACCTCACTGTGGACCCAGGTGTATCGTACCTCTCTCTGGGCCCAGGTGTATCGTACCTCACTATGAGCCCAGGTGTATCGTACCTCACTGTGTGCCCAGGTGTATCGTACCTCTCTCTGGACCCATGTGTATCGTACCTCACTGTGGGCCCAGGTGTATCGTACCTCACTGTGAGTCCATGTGTATCGTACCTCACTGTGAGCCCAGGTGTATCGTTCCTCACTGTGTGCCCAGGTGTATCGTACCTCACTGTGGGCCCAGGTGTATCGTACCTCACTGTGGGCCCAGGTGTATCGTACCTCACTGTGAGCCCATGTGTATCGTACCTCACTGTGAGCCCATGTGTATCGTACCTCACTGTGGGCCCAGGTGTATCGTACCTCACTGTGGGCCCAGGTGTATCGTACCTCACTGTGAGCCCATGTGTATCGTACCTCACTGTGGGCCCAGGTGTATCGTACCTCACTGTGAGCCCAGGTGTATCGTTCCTCACTGTGAGCCCAGGTGTATCGTACCTCACTGTGGGCCCAGGTGTATCGTTCCTCACTGTGAGACCAGGTGTATCGTTCCTCACTGTGAGCCCAGGTGTATCGTACCTCACTGTGGGCCCAGGTATATCGTACCTCACTGTGAGCCCAGGTGTATCGTTCCTCACTGTGAGCCCAGGTGTATCGTACCTCACTGTGAGACCAGGTGTATCGTTCCTCACTGTGAGCCCAGGTGTATCGTTCCTCACTGTGGGCCCAGGTGTATCGTACCTCACTGTGGGCCCAGGTGTATCGTACCTCACTGTGAGCCCAGGTGTATCGTACCTCACTATGAGCCCAGGTATATCGTACCTCACTGTGAGCCCATGTGTATCGTACCTCACTGTGAGCCCATGTGTATCGTACCTCACTGTGGGCCCAGGTGTATCGTACCTCACTGTGAGCCCAGGTGTATCGTACCTCACTGTGGGCCCAGGTGTATCGTACCTCACTGTGAGCCCAGGTGTATCGTTCCTCACTGTGAGCCCAGGTGTATCGTACCTCACTGTGGGCCCAGGTGTATCGTTCCTCACTGTGAGACCAGGTGTATCGTTCCTCACTGTGAGCCCAGGTGTATCGTACCTCACTGTGGGCCCAGGTATATCGTACCTCACTGTGAGCCCAGGTGTATCGTTCCTCACTGTGAGCCCAGGTGTATCGTACCTCACTGTGAGACCAGGTGTATCGTTCCTCACTGTGAGCCCAGGTGTATCGTTCCTCACTGTGGGCCCAGGTGTATCGTACCTCACTGTGGGCCCAGGTGTATCGTACCTCACTGTGAGCCCAGGTGTATCGTACCTCACTATGAGCCCAGGTATATCGTACCTCACTGTGGGCCCAGGTGTATCGTACCTCACTGTGAGCCCATGTGTATCGTACCTCACTGTGAGCCCAGGTGTATCGTACCTCACTGTGGGCCCAGGTGTATCGTACCTCACTGTGAGCCCAGGTGTATCGTTCCTCACTGTGAGCCCAGGTGTATCGTACCTCACTGTGAGCCCAGGTGTATCGTACCTCACTGTGAGCCCAGGTGTATCGTACCTCTCTCTGGACCCATGTGTATCGTACCTCACTGTGAGCCCATGTGTATCGTACCTCACTGTGGGCCCATGTGTATCGTACCTCACTGTGAGCCCAGGTGTATCGTACCTCTCTCTGGACCCATGTGTATCGTACCTCACTGTGAGCCCATGTGTATCGTTCCTCACTGTGAGCCCATGTGTATCGTACCTCACTGTGGACCCAGGTGTATCGTACCTCACTGTGAGCCCAGGTGTATCGTACCTCTCTCTGGACCCATGTGTATCGTACCTCACTGTGAGCCCATGTGTATCGTACCTCACTGTGGGCCCAGGTGTATCGTACCTCACTGTGAG
The DNA here is from genome assembly GCF_036365525.1 of Heterodontus francisci. Lineage (NCBI taxonomy): Eukaryota > Metazoa > Chordata > Chondrichthyes > Heterodontiformes > Heterodontidae > Heterodontus > Heterodontus francisci. Next base: position 110,593 of record NW_027142303.1, read on the forward strand.
CCCATGTGTATCGTACCTCACTGTGGGCCCAGGTGTATCGTACCTCACTGTGGGCCCAGGTGTATCGTTCCTCACTGTGGGCCCAGGTGTATCGTACCTCACTGTGGGCCCAGGTGTATCGTACCTCACTGTGGGCCCAGGTGTATCGTACCTCACTGTGGGCTCAAGTGTATCGTACCTCACTGTGAGCTCATGTGTATCGTACCTCACTGTGGGCCCAGGTGTATCGTACCTCACTATGAGCCCAGGTATATCGTACCTCACTGTGGGCCCAGGTGTATCGTACCTCACTGTGGGCCCAGGTGTATCGTACCTCACTGTGGGCCCAGGTGTATCGTACCTCACTGTGGGCCCAGGTGTATCGTACCTCACTGTGGGATCAGGTGTATCGTACCTCACTGTGAGCTCATGTGTATCGTACCTCACTGTGGGCCCAGGTGTATCGTACCTCACTATGAGCCCAGGTGTATCGTACCTCACTGTGGGCCCAGGTGTATCGTACCTCACTGTGGGCCCAGGTGTATCGTACCTCACTGTGAGCTCATGTGTATCGTACCTCACTGTGGGCCCAGGTGTATCGTACCTCACTATGAGCCCAGGTATATCGTACCTCACTGTGGGCCCAGGTGTATCGTACCTCACTGTGGGCCCAGGTGTATCGTACCTCACTGTGGGCCCAGGTGTATCGTACCTCACTGTGGGCCCAGGTGTATCGTACCTCACTGTGAGCCCAGGTGTATCGTACCTCACTGTGGGCCCAGGTATATCGTTCCTCACTGTGGGCCCAGGTATATCGTACCTCACTGTGGGCCCAGGTGTATCGTACCTCACTGTGAGCCCAGGTGTATCGTACCTCTCTCTGGACCCAGGTGTATCGTACCTCTCTCTGGACCCAGGTATATCGTACCTCACTGTGGACCCAGGTGTATCGTACCTCACTGTGGGCCCAGGTGTATCGTACCTCTCTCTGGACCCAGGTGTATTGTACCTCACTGTGGACCCAGGTGTATCGTACCTCACTGTGGACCCAGGTGTATCGTACCTCACTGTGAGCCCAGGTGTATCGTTCCTCACTGTGAGACCAGGTGTATCGTTCCTCACTGTGGGCCCAGGTGTATCGTACCTCACTGTGGGCCCAGGTATATCGTACCTCACTGTGGGCCCAGGTGTATCGTACCTCACTGTGAGCCCAGGTGTATCGTACCTCTCTCTGGACCCAGGTGTATCGTTCCTCACTGTGGGCCCAGGTGTATCGTACCTCTCTCTGGGCCCAGGTATATCGTACCTCACTGTGAGCCCAGGTGTATCGTACCTCTCTCTGGACCCAGGTGTATCGTTCCTCACTGTGAGCCCAGGTGTATCGTTCCTCACTGTGAGCCCAGGTGTATCGTACCTCTCTCTGGGCCCAGGTATATCGTACCTCACTGTGAGCCCAGGTGTATCGTTCCTCACTGTGAGCCCAGGTGTATCGTACCTCTCTCTGGGCCCAGGTATATCGTACCTCTCTCTGGGCCCAGGTATATCGTACCTCACTGTGAGCCCAGGTGTATCGTTCCTCACTGTGAGCCCAGGTGTATCGTACCTCTCTCTGGACCCAGGTGTATCGTACCTCTCTCTGGGCCCAGGTATATCGTACCTCACTGTGAGCCCAGGTGTATCGTTCCTCACTGTGAGCCCAGGTGTATCGTACCTCTCTCTGGGCCCAGGTATATCGTACCTCTCTCTGGGCCCAGGTATATCGTACCTCACTGTGAGCCCAGGTGTATCGTACCTCACTGTGAGACCAGGTGTATCATACCTCACTGTGGGCCCAGGTGTATCGTTCCTCACTGTGGGCCCAGGTGTATCGTACCTCACTGTGAGCCCAGGTGTATCGTTCCTCACTGTGTGCCCAGGTGTATCGTACCTCACTGTGGGCCCAGGTGTATCGTACCTCACTGTGAGCCCAGGTATATCGTTCCTCACTGTGGGCCCAGGTGTATCGTACCTCACTGTGGGCCCATGTGTATCGTACCTCAATGTGAGCCCAGGTGTATCGTACCTCACTGTGAGCCCATGTGTATCGTACCTCAATGTGAGCCCAGGTGTATCGTACCTCACTGTGAGCCCAGGTGTATCGTTCCTCACTGTGGGCCCAGGTGTATCGTACCTCACTGTGAGCCCAGGTGTATCGTACCTCACTGTGAGCCCAGGTGTATCGTTCCTCACTGTGTGCCCAGGTGTATCGTACCTCACTGTGGGCCCAGGTGTATCGTACCTCACTGTGAGCCCAGGTATATCGTTCCTCACTGTGGGCCCAGGTGTATCGTACCTCACTGTGAGACCAGGTGTATCGTTCCTCACTGTGGGCCCAGGTGTATCGTTCCTCACTGTGAGACCAGGTGTATCGTTCCTCACTGTGAGCCCAGGTATATCGTTCCTCACTGTGGGCCCAGGTGTATCATACCTCACTGTGAGCCCAGGTGTATCGTTCCTCACTGTGAGCCCAGGTGTATCGTTCCTCACTGTGAGACCAGGTGTATCGTTCCTCACTGTGAGCCCAGGTATATCGTTCCTCACTGTGGGCCCAGGTGTATCGTTCCTCACTGTGAGACCAGGTGTATCGTTCCTCACTGTGAGCCCAGGTATATCGTTCCTCACTGTGGGCCCAGGTGTATCGTTCCTCACTGTGAGACCAGGTGTATCGTACCTCACTGTGAGCCCAGGTGTATCGTTCCTCACTGTGAGCCCAGGTGTATCGTTCCTCACTGTGAGACCAGGTATATCGTTCCTCACTGTGGGCCCATGTGTATCGTTCCTCACTGTGAGCCCAGGTGTATCGTACCTCTCTCTGGACCCAGGTATATCGTTCCTCACTGTGGGCCCAGGTGTATCGTACCTCACTGTGAGCCCAGGTGTATCGTTCCTCACTGTGGGCCCAGGTGTATCGTACCTCACTGTGAGCCCAGGTATATCGTTCCTCACTGTGGGCCCAGGTGTATCGTACCTCACTGTGAGCCCAGGTGTATCGTACCTCATTGTGGGCCCAGGTGTATCGTTCCTCACTGTGGGCCCAGGTGTATCGTACCTCACTGTGAGCCCAGGTATATCGTACCTCACTGTGGGCCCAGGTGTATCGTACCTCACTGTGGGCCCAGGTATATCGTTCCTCACTGTGGGCCCAGGTGTATCGTACCTCACTGTGGGCCCAGGTGTATCGTACCTCACTGTGGGCCCAGGTGTATCGTACCTCACTGTGAGCCCAGGTGTATCGTACCTCACTGTGGGCCCAGGTATATCGTTCCTCACTGTGGGCCCAGGTGTATCGTACCTCACTGTGGGCCCAGGTATATCGTACCTCACTGTGGGCCCAGGTGTATCGTACCTCACTGTGAGCCCAGGTGTATCGTACCTCTCTCTGGGCCCAGGTATATCGTACCTCACTGTGAGCCCAGGTGTATCGTACCTCACTGTGGACCCAGGTGTATCGTACCTCACTGTGGGCCCAGGTGTATCGTACCTCACTGTGAGCCCAGGTGTATCGTACCTCTCTCTGGACCCAGGTGTATCGTACCTCTCTCTGGACCCAGGTGTATCGTACCTCTCTCTGGACCCAGGTGTATCGTACCTCACTGTGGGCCCAGGTGTATCGTACCTCACTGTGGGCCCAGGTGTATCGTACCTCACTGTGGACCCAGGTGTATCGTACCTCACTGTGGGCCCAGGTGTATCGTACCTCACTGTGGGCCCAGGTGTATCGTACCTCTCTCTGGACCCAGGTATATCGTACCTCTCTCTGGGCCCAGGTGTATCGTACCTCTCTCTGGGCCCAGGTGTATCGTACCTCTCTCTGGACCCAGGTATATCGTACCTCTCTCTGGGCCCAGGTGTATCGTACCTCACTGTGGGCCCAGGTGTATCGTACCTCACTGTGGACCCAGGTGTATCGTACCTCTCTCTGGACCCAGGTATATCGTACCTCTCTCTGGGCCCAGGTGTATCGTACCTCACTGTGGGCCCAGGTATATCGTACCTCTCTCTGGGCCCAGGTGTATCGTACCTCACTGTGAGACCAGGTATATCGTACCTCACTGTGAGCCCAGGTGTATCGTACCTCTCTCTGGACCCAGGTATATCGTACCTCTCTCTGGGCCCAGGTGTATCGTACCTCACTGTGGGCCCAGGTGTATCGTACCTCACTGTGAGCCCAGGTGTATCGTACCTCACTCTGGACCCAGGTGTATCGTTCCTCACTGTGGGCCCAGGTATATCGTACCTCTCTCTGGGCCCAGGTGTATCGTACCTCACTGTGAGCCCAGGTGTATCGTACCTCACTGTGAGCCCAGGTGTATCGTACCTCACTGTGAGCCCAGGTGTATCGTACCTCACTGTGGACCCAGGTGTATCGTACCTCACTGTGAGCCCAGGTGTATCGTACCTCACTGTGAGCCCAGGTGTATCGTACCTCACTGTGAGCCCAGGTGTATCGTACCTCTCTCTGGGCCCAGGTGTATCGTACCTCACTGTGAGCCCAGGTGTATCGTACCTCACTGTGAGCCCAGGTGTATCGTACCTCACTGTGAGCCCAGGTGTATCGTACCTCTCTCTGGGCCCAGGTGTATCGTACCTCACTGTGAGACCAGGTATATCGTACCTCTCTCTGGACCCAGGTGTATCGTACCTCACTGTGGGCCCAGGTGTATCGTACCTCACTGTGGGCCCAGGTGTATCGTACCTCACTGTGAGCCCATGTGTATCGTACCTCACTCTGGACCCAGGTGTATCGTACCTCACTGTGAGCCCAGGTGTATCGTACCTCACTGTGGACCCAGGTGTATCGTACCTCACTCTGGACCCAGGTGTATCGTACCTCACTGTGAGCCCAGGTGTATCGTACCTCACTGTGGACCCAGGTGTATCGTACCTCACTGTGAGCCCAGGTGTATCGTACCTCACTCTGGACCCAGGTGTATCGTACCTCACTGTGAGCCCAGGTGTATCGTACCTCACTGTGGACCCAGGTGTATCGTACCTCACTGTGAGCCCAGGTGTATCGTACCTCACTGTGGACCCAGGTGTATCGTACCTCACTGTGAGCCCAGGTGTATCGTACCTCACTGTGGACCCAGGTGTATCGTACCTCTCTCTGGGCCCAGGTGTATCGTACCTCACTGTGGGCCCAGGTGTATCGTACCTCACTGTGGACCCAGGTGTATCGTACCTCTCTCTGGACCCAGGTATATCGTACCTCTCTCTGGGCCCAGGTGTATCGTACCTCACTGTGGACCCAGGTGTATCGTACCTCTCTCTGGACCCAGGTATATCGTACCTCTCTCTGGGCCCAGGTGTATCGTACCTCACTGTGGGCCCAGGTGTATCGTACCTCACTGTGAGCCCAGGTGTATCGTACCTCACTCTGGACCCAGGTGTATCGTTCCTCACTGTGGGCCCAGGTATATCGTACCTCACTCTGGACCCAGGTGTATCGTTCCTCACTGTGGGCCCAGGTATATCGTACCTCTCTCTGGACCCAGGTGTATCGTACCTCTCTCTGGGCCCAGGTGTATCGTACCTCACTGTGAGCCCAGGTGTATCGTACCTCACTGTGGGCCCAGGTATATCGTACCTCTCTCTGGGCCCAGGTGTATCGTACCTCTCTCTGGACCCAGGTGTATCGTACCTCACTGTGGGCCCAGGTGTATCGTACCTCACTGTGGGCCCAGGTGTATCGTACCTCACTGTGGACCCAGGTGTATCGTACCTCACTGTGGGCCCAGGTGTATCGTACCTCGCTGTGAGCCCAGGTGTATCGTACCTCACTGTGGACCCAGGTGTATCGTACCTCACTGTGGACCCAGGTGTATCGTACCTCACTGTGGGCCCAGGTGTATCGTACCTCACTGTGGACCCAGGTGTATCGTACCTCACTGTGGGCCCAGGTGTATCGTACCTCACTGTGAGCCCAGGTGTATCGTACCTCACTCTGGACCCAGGTGTATCGTACCTCACTGTGAGCCCAGGTGTATCGTACCTCACTGTGGACCCAGGTGTATCGTACCTCACTGTGAGCCCAGGTGTATCGTACCTCACTCTGGACCCAGGTGTATCGTACCTCACTGTGAGCCCAGGTGTATCGTACCTCACTGTGGACCCAGGTGTATCGTACCTCACTGTGAGCCCAGGTGTATCGTACCTCACTCTGGACCCAGGTGTATCGTACCTCACTGTGAGCCCAGGTGTATCGTACCTCACTGTGGACCCAGGTGTATCGTACCTCACTGTGAGCCCAGGTGTATCGTACCTCACTCTGGACCCAGGTGTATCGTACCTCACTGTGAGCCCAGGTGTATCGTACCTCACTGTGGGCCCAGGTGTATCGTACCTCACTGTGGACCCAGGTGTATCGTACCTCTCTCTGGGCCCAGGTGTATCGTACCTCACTGTGGGCCCAGGTGTATCGTACCTCTCTCTGGACCCAGGTATATCGTACCTCACTGTGAGCCCAGGTGTATCGTACCTCACTGTGAGCCCAGGTATATCGTACCTCTCTCTGGGCCCAGGTGTATCGTACCTCACTATGAGCCCAGGTGTATCGTACCTCACTGTGGACCCAGGTGTATCGTACCTCACTGTGAGCCCAGGTGTATCGTACCTCACTCTGGACCCAGGTGTATCGTACCTCACTGTGAGCCCAGGTGTATCGTACCTCACTGTGGACCCAGGTGTATCGTACCTCACTGTGAGCCCAGGTGTATCGTACCTCACTGTGGACCCAGGTGTATCGTACCTCACTGTGAGCCCAGGTGTATCGTACCTCACTGTGGACCCAGGTGTATCGTACCTCTCTCTGGGCCCAGGTGTATCGTACCTCACTGTGGGCCCAGGTGTATCGTACCTCACTGTGGACCCAGGTGTATCGTACCTCTCTCTGGACCCAGGTATATCGTACCTCTCTCTGGGCCCAGGTGTATCGTACCTCTCTCTGGGCCCAGGTGTATCGTACCTCTCTCTGGGCCCAGGTGTATCGTACCTCACTGTGGACCCAGGTGTATCGTACCTCTCTCTGGACCCAGGTATATCGTACCTCTCTCTGGGCCCAGGTGTATCGTACCTCTCTCTGGGCCCAGGTGTATCGTACCTCACTGTGAGCCCAGGTGTATCGTACCTCACTGTGGGCCCAGGTATATCGTACCTCTCTCTGGGCCCAGGTGTATCGTACCTCTCTCTGGGCCCAGGTGTATCGTACCTCACTGTGAGCCCAGGTGTATCGTACCTCACTGTGGGCCCAGGTATATCGTACCTCTCTCTGGGCCCAGGTGTATCGTACCTCTCTCTGGACCCAGGTGTATCGTACCTCACTGTGGGCCCAGGTGTATCGTACCTCACTGTGGGCCCAGGTGTATCGTACCTCACTGTGAGCCCAGGTGTATCGTACCTCTCTCTGGACCCAGGTGTATCGTACCTCACTGTGGACCCAGGTGTATCGTACCTCACTGTGGGCCCAGGTGTATCGTACCTCGCTGTGAGCCCAGGTGTATCGTACCTCACTGTGGACCCAGGTGTATCGTACCTCACTGTGGACCCAGGTGTATCGTACCTCACTGTGGGCCCAGGTGTATCGTACCTCACTGTGGACCCAGGTGTATCGTACCTCACTGTGGGCCCAGGTGTATCGTACCTCACTGTGAGCCCAGGTGTATCGTACCTCACTCTGGACCCAGGTGTATCGTACCTCACTGTGAGCCCAGGTGTATCGTACCTCACTGTGGACCCAGGTGTATCGTACCTCACTGTGAGCCCAGGTGTATCGTACCTCACTCTGGACCCAGGTGTATCGTACCTCACTGTGAGCCCAGGTGTATCGTACCTCACTGTGGACCCAGGTGTATCGTACCTCACTGTGAGCCCAGGTGTATCGTACCTCACTCTGGACCCAGGTGTATCGTACCTCACTGTGAGCCCAGGTGTATCGTACCTCACTGTGGACCCAGGTGTATCGTACCTCACTGTGAGCCCAGGTGTATCGTACCTCTCTCTGGACCCAGGTGTATCGTACCTCACTGTGGACCCAGGTGTATCGTACCTCACTGTGAGCCCAGGTGTATCGTACCTCACTCTGGACCCAGGTGTATCGTACCTCACTGTGAGCCCAGGTGTATCGTACCTCACTGTGGACCCAGGTGTATCGTACCTCACTGTGAGCCCAGGTGTATCGTACCTCACTCTGGACCCAGGTGTATCGTACCTCACTGTGAGCCCAGGTGTATCGTACCTCACTGTGGGCCCAGGTGTATCGTACCTCACTGTGGACCCAGGTGTATCGTACCTCTCTCTGGGCCCAGGTGTATCGTACCTCACTGTGGGCCCAGGTGTATCGTACCTCAATGTGAGCCCAGGTGTATCGTACCTCACTGTGGGCCCAGGTGTATCGTACCTCACTGTGGGCCCAGGTGTATCGTACCTCACTGTGGGCCCAGGTGTATCGTACCTCACTGTGGGCCCAGGTGTATCGTACCTCACTGTGGGCCCAGGTGTATCGTACCTCTCTCTGGACCCAGGTATATCGTACCTCACTGTGGACCCAGGTGTATCGTACCTCACTGTGAGCCCAGGTGTATCGTACCTCACTGTGAGCCCAGGTATATCGTACCTCACTGTGGACCCAGGTGTATCGTACCTCACTGTGAGCCCAGGTGTATCATACCTCACTGTGAGCCCAGGTGTATCGTACCTCTCTCTGGGCCCAGGTGTATCGTTCCTCACTGTGAGCCCAGGTGTATCGTACCTCACTGTGAGCCCAGGTGTATCGTACCTCTCTCTGGGCCCAGGTGTATCGTTCCTCACTGTGAGCCCAGGTGTATCGTACCTCTCTCTGGACCCAGGTGTATCGTACCTCTCTCTGGGCCCAGGTGTATCGTACCTCTCTCTGGACCCAGGTGTATCGTACCTCACTGTGAGCCCAGGTGTATCGTACCTCTCTCTGGGCCCAGGTGTATTGTACCTCACTGTGGACCCAGGTGTATCGTACCTCACTGTGAGCCCAGGTGTATCGTACCTCTCTCTGGGCCCAGGTGTATCGTACCTCTCTCTGGGCCCAGACGTACTCTACCTTATTGCAGGCTGTCGTCAGGAATTCCACGAATGGTAAGATGGGTGTGTTGTGGTAGTAGTTCAGCAGTTCAGGGATGCTGTTGTGCAGCAACTGGTCCCCCAGGACCCGGTACTGCTTCTCCGGCAGCTGCTCAATGATGAAGTGACGGCACCGGTCAGTTCCACTGGGCCAGAAGACAGGGAGAAGAGTCTGTTACTAGGGGGCGGTCACTCGGCCCTTCGTCCCTGTGCCGGCTCTCTGCAGGAACCTGCCCGCGGGGTCTCGCGCTCCAAGCCCTGCAGACGCTTCCCCCTCTCTCACCCCCTCCGACACGTGAGGGAGAAAGGAATGGAAGGGTGTGGGGATAGGGGGAGATGAAGAGGGGGGGAGGGAGGAGGCTCGTGTGCAGCAGAAGCACCAGCACGGAACAGATGGGCCGAGTGGCCCGTTCCGGTGTGATATGGTGAAGTCGCGCAGACCCGAACGGGCCCTGCTCAACACCCCGGTGACCACCTGATTGGAGAGTTTCTGCTGGTGGACTTTGTGATCAGCTGTGATGCCCCCCGCAGTTGAATATCCTGCCATCACTCTCACATTAATGGGAGCTGATGGATCAGCCGGGTGCCTGGGGCGTTGCCGCGTGGGGAGCAAACTGACCGCGCACAGGCATCGGCACCTTTAAGATGTGCACGGTCGTGCGGCGGCCTTAAAGGGGCGACGGCAGAGTAGCATCGGGGGATGATTCCTGGGATCCCATTCAGACCGGACTGTGACCCTGTGGTCTGCAGTGATTCGTCCCCAGTCAGTCAGTCAGGTGAGAGGTCAGTCCGTCAGGGTTCGAGTGTACTGAGGGTCAGGGATTTACCTGTAGGACAGCACCAATCCCCCCTGGCTTTCACTCATTCGCAGCAGGAAAGATCCCAGTGGCTGATCCATCAGCAGCTCCTCCACCTCCCTGTGAAAAACAAACAAAAGTCATGCCAATAGGGCCACTGAACCTTGAACCCACAGTGACTGTGAACCTTGAACCCACAGTGACTGTGAACCTTGAACCCACAGTGACTGTGAACCTTGAACCCACAGTGACTGTGAACCTTGAACCCACAGTGACCGTGAACCCCGGTGATCGTGAACCCTGAACCCCAGTGAACGTGAACCCTGAACCCACAGTGACCGTGAACCCTGAACCCACAGTGACCGTGAACCCTGAACCCACAGTGACCCTGACCCCTAATGACTGTGAACCCTGAACCCACAGTGACTGTGAATCCTGAACCCACAGTGACCCTGAACCCCAGTGATTGTGAACCCTGAACCCACAGTGGCTGTGAACCCTGAACCCACAGTGACCCTGAACCCCAGTGATCGTGAACCCTGAACCCACAGTGACTGTGAACCCTGAACCCACAGTGACCCTGAACCCACAGTGATCGTGAACCCTGCACCCACAGTGACTGTGAACCCTGAACCCACAGTGACCCTGAACTCCAGTGATCGTGAACCCTGCACCCACAGTGACCATGAACCCCAGTGACCATGCAAGCTGAAGCCCAGTGAGGGGGACAGTGAACCCCAGTTCCTTCCCTTACCTTCTGGAGGCGAATCCGTGGAACCACTCTGGGAGGGCCCCGTCCTCTGAAAGCTGGGGGATCGGCGTCTCCTCGGGCCACTGTCGGGCATCTTGATTGGCTCTCCGACTCATCGCGACGGGAGGTGGGCGGCTGGGCGCAGCTCCTGCAGCCGATCAGTCACGGCGCGGCATCTCGCCCCTGCACGGAGGCAGCATCAGCGGGTTAGTGAGGCCCGGCGGGGTGAGGCGTGGTAAACAGAGTCAGGGTTAAAGGCGGTTACCCGGACTGGCAGAGGGTGCTCACCGGGGATCGGGGCCTGCGACCCCAGTCGTTCTCCAGAGTTCAGATTCTCCCCCTCCCCCTGTCAGTGGGGTCACCCGGAGTGAGAGGTCCCCAGCGGGGCCAGACGGTCTCCTTGTGTGCAGCGAGTGTGCCTCGCTCCTGGGCTCGGCCCAGAGGCTTGACCTCGCTTTGCGCTCTCTCTCTCTCTCTCCCTCTGGCCTGCTGCCAACCTGCAAAGTGTGTGTTCTTGAAGCACTGCACACCGTGCACATCCTGCTTTGGGGGCAGTGCCGTCCTCTTTTGTTCAGCCACCATCTGCGCTGTGAGATTCTCCTTTTATCTCAAAGCATTTCACATTGAGTACGGTGCATCTGAGAGAGAACGTTTTGCCATTGGTGCTTAACCTCCGATTAAAAGCCCAATAATGCTTTGCATGACCACATCAACCTTGGTCCCTCCGCTGGTCTACCTGAGCCTCATTCCATGGATTAATCACTGCCTCTCTCTCTCTCTCTCTCTCTGTGAAAAACTCCTTCCCAACGCCAGACCTGAACCTGCCTGTACCAATTGCAATGTGACCACCACCCCCCCCCCTCCCTTTCTGCAGGAGTGCAGTGCAAACTGCGAGATGGTGCCGATCTCTGCAGCTCCGGTCTGGAACGTAAAAGATCAGCGGCTGGCGATGCCGTCCCCGCCCTGCTCTGTTGCGGCAGAGTCCAGCGGGGACGTCTTTAGTGACGCACGGACGTCTGACACATTGTTCCTCGCGGAGGTTCAGCTCACTGAACACCCTGGGGGGGGCGGGGGGGGAAGGGGAATCTGGCCTCCTGTTTCCCCCCCCCCCCCCCGCCCCACCCCGGTCCCCTCCACCTCCTCCCCCTTCCGGCGGCTTGTCCTGCTCCACGTCACCTCTCTTCTTTCTCCCTGCCCGTGGTGCAGGGCAAAGGGGGGAGCAAGTGGTCCGAGCTCTCCCTGCAGACTTCATCAACCTTCGGTAACTGTACAAACCACTAAACACTGCTCCGAGTCCAGCAGTAGCCAGCATTGAACACGCACGTCGGTGGTGATCCCTATAAATAGCGCCGGTGTGAGGCCCTTCCTGCTGTTGACTGCGCGATTCAGCTGTGCGAGGTTTACAAACTTTTACCGCGGCGGTCCCTTCGGCGCCCGCCCCTCGCCGCAGCGCGCGCAGGAGGGACCCACCGCTGGCGTTATTTAAAGGGCCAGGCACCCAACGGTGCAGGCCGGGCGACTTGAGAAGACTTGCATTCCTGTAGCGCCGTTCACGACCCCCAGGCCGCTCCCAAAGCGCCTCACAGCTGGCGAGGTACGTTCTGGAGTGCTGGTGCCACATGGGTGTGGAGCAGGGCAGGCTCTGCGAGGAGCCCTGTGCCACTTGCTCCCGTTCCCTTTGGAGGGTGATCCTTGAGGGCCTCTTGACCGCCCCCCCCTCCCCCCCCCCCCCCCCACCACGGAAACCGTCCTTAACGGACTTTGAGCCCTCTGTGTCATGATAGAACATGAAAGGTGAAGGCGTGGGTGACCAGCGAGGTAGCAGAGCTGATGCAGACAAGGCCACAGTTACCCCTTCAGCAAACCGGCCGCCCTCATCGCCTCACACCGTGCAGAACCTTGCAAAGGTTAGCTCTCCGCTTTGGGTGCAGCGACAGCCGCGCACAGAGCTGGGGGAGATAACGTTGCAAGTCAAGTCGAGCAGCAGGCGAGTCGGGTTTAGATGGACCGGGGAGATTAGCGTCACCCTCTGCAATATCGCTCCAAGTTCACTTGGTAAAATCCCACCCTCTTCCCCATCGCCTCTCTGTCCCCCTCTCCACCATCAGTCCTCACCGTCAGACACTGCCGAGGAGATTTCCCATTGCCTTCTCCCTCCTGTTTATCAGCGGCTGTTTCTTTTTGTGCCTCTGCTCCTCCTCGCACCTCCGTGCAGCTCGAGAGTGAGAGACTTGCGAGCAGCTCAACTGCAGGAAGTGCTGCTCCCCACAAACAGCACAGTTGAAGCCGGCTCTTGGTGACGTCATGGAAAGAAGAGAGTAGAGAAAGAGAAAGAAAAAGGCGGCAAAAAGTCAAAGGAGTGAGTGGGGGGGGGGGTCCCCCCCTCCGGCGCAACGCCCCGCCACGCGGGAGGCTGTGCGCTGAGAGGTGTGACGCCGGGGCTGTTGGCCGCCGCCGCCCTTGGGATCTTGCTGTGCCTTCTGAGAGCCTCCTCCCCTCTGCGTGATGCCTGGGAAAGAAGTGCTGCCCAATCCACAGGAACGGGCGGAGGCCATTCAGCAGCTGACTGTCCCTCCTAACTTAGCATCACCTACAAACATGGATCGACAATATTCCTTCACCCAATTCATTCGTAAATATGGTGGAAAGCTGAGGCTCCAAGACAGGTCCCTGGGCTGCACCACCACTCACATCCCTCCAATCAGAGGACACGTCCATTATCCCGGGTCTCCTCCCTCCCAACATGGGACATTGAGAAATGATAAAGAGATACTCCCACCACCTTGAGTGGCAAAACTTTGCCCCCAATAACTCAGCCGGTGCTTCAAAACCTGGGGATGTGAAAGGTGAGCTATAAATGAAGGTTGAGTCTTCTTTCTAACGTTGTTCTAGCCTGGTGTCCAATGGTTAATCCAACTGGGACATGGACAAGACCCAAAGACATTCATGGACATGCCCGTATAAGGATTTTTTGGATCGAGGGAGAAAGGACGGGGGAGATGTTTGGAAGTCGGACGTGAGGAGTGGCAGAGACTGGAAACACAACAGCGCGGGTGGAAACCTTGTGTATCAGTGAGTTAACTGGGCACGCGAGTCGTCCCACTATCTACACACGGACAGGGAGGCAGTGTTGGAGACATTGTTCATTCCCACCCTCTCGATCACCCAGGAGTGTTCCACTTTCTGTCCTGTGCTAAGGTCGGTCCACTCACTGAGGACCAGAGGTCAAAGCCAGGATTTCAAGCGCGAGACATTAAAGGCGCTTACATTCTTACATGACTGCACATCCGTCGAATCTTACAGCACAGAACGAGGCCATTCAGCCCATCGTGCCTGTCCCGGCTCTTTGAAAGAGCTGTCTGAATAGTCTCATAGTCCTGCACGTTTTTCCCCCTCGAGTGTTTACCCAACTCACTCTGGAGAGGACAGACATCTGATCTGAAAGAGAGCACCTCCGACACTGTGGCACTCCCTCAGTGCTGACCCTCCGACAGTGCGGCGCTCCCTCAGTGCTGACCCTCCGACAGCGCGGCGCTCCCTCAGTGCTGACCCTCCGACAGCGCGGCGCTCCCTCAGTGCTGACCCTCCGACGGTGCGGCACTCCCTCAGTGCTGACCCTCCGACAGTGCGGCGCTCCCTCAGTGCTGACCCTCCGACGGTGCGGCACTCCCTCAGTGCTGACCCTCCGACAGTGCGGCGCTCCCTCAGTGCTGACCCTCCGACGGTGCGGCACTCCCTCAGTGCTGACCCTCCGACGGTGCGGCACTCCCTCAGTGCTGACCCTCCGACGGTGCGGCACTCCCTCAGTGCTGACCCTCCGACGGTGCGGCACTCCCTCAGTGCTGACCCTCCGACAGTGCGGCACTCCCTCAGTACTGACCCTCCGACAGTGCGGCACTCCCTCAGTGCTGACGCTGCGACAGCGCGGCACTCCCTCAGTGCTGACCCTCTGACAGTATAGCCTGGAGAACGTCGGCCTGGATTATGAGCTTGAGTTTTTTTTACAGTGGTGCTCGACCCCACGACCTTTGACTCAGAGGTGTGAGTGCGCCCCAGTGAGCCACAGCTGATGGCCCCTGCTACCCCGCTCGCCCTGCGAGATCATCTCGAGGTGGGGATTAAAGTTCTGTTACGGATGTATGTCTGGGTCTCCAAGCTGACGTCTTCCTGTGCACTGTTCTATCAGCCGAGGGCGATTCGGGCCCTGGTCAAGGCTCCCACTACAGGCAGGTGGGCACTCCTCAATGGGCAGCAGTCGCCGCCTGATGAGGTCACAGTGCTGCGCCGTGATATTAGCGTCAAGCCGGGGGATGGGCACGGGCTGGTAAAGCCCCGTGGTGTTTGCCTGTCGCCCGGCAACAGGACCACGGCAGGAGAAGCCGACAGGTGAGAAGAGGCCCGTCTGCGTCTTCGAAGCCCCCGTCTCGGTTCGAACTCCACGCGGGCCACGAGGAGTCGGATTGCTCCCCTACAATGGCCCCACAAGCAGCCCCAGGCCCCTCTCCAGGCCGGGCCTCCCGCTCATCGCCATGGAAACCACCACTTCCTCCCCCATCGGCTAGGCCTCTGCAACCCTGAGCTCTCAAGGCCCAATTATCTGACCACTGAGACAGAAAGGCACTGTACGTCCCCACTGACCGGCGGGAGAGTTCTCTTGCTCACACTCGTGGCGGTTAATAGCAAGCTAGTTATTTTTGGTATATTTACCACAACCATTGCATGTTTGTACAGTTAACCAATCAATACTTCAGTACACCCCACACGTTTATAGGTGACCAAGAGACGGGAAGTCTATTTGCGTATCCAATGAAAACATCTTTCAACCAACCTTCCAAACCCCTCACCCCGATCCTCCTCTCCCTCCAGATGTGCAATTCCACCAAAACCGGTTTGAATTTCAGGTTTCCCAGTGTTTCCTGTCTTTCTGCCTCTTCTCGTGTCAGGTAACAAGGAAGTTATAACGGTATGAAACCCTTCCTGTCTACTCTATCTAGGCCCCTCATAATTTTGTACACCTCTATTAAGTCACCCCTCAGCCTCATCTGTTCTAAGGAAAACAACCCTAGCCTATCCAATCTTTCCTCGTAGCTGCAACTTTCAATCCCGGGCAACATTCTTGTTCATCGCCTCTATACTCTCCAGAGCGATTATGTCCTTCCTGTAATGTGGTGACCAGAACTGTACACAAAACTCCAGCTGTGGCCTAACCAGCATTTTATACAGTTCCAGCATTACATCCCTGCTTTTGTATTCCATACCTCGGCCAATAAAGGAAAGCATTCCATATGCTTTCTTCACCACTCTATCTACCTGTCCTGCCACCTTCAGGGACCTGTGGACATGTACTCCAATGTCTCTCACATTGTCTACCCCTCTCAATACCCTCCCGTTTATTGTGTATTCTCTCGCCTCCCCAAATGCATTACCTCACACTTCTCTGGAATGAATTCTATTTGCTACCTTTCCGCCCACTCAACCAAACCATTGATATCATTCTGGAATCTACAGCTATCCTCTTCACTATCAACTACGCGGCCAATTTTTGTGTCATCTGCAAATTTCCCAATCATGCCTCCCACATTTAAATCCAAATCATTAATATATACCACAAACAGCAAGGGACCCAACACTGAGCCCTGTGGAACGCCACTGGAAACCACCTTCCATTCACAAAAACATCCGTCAACTACTACCCTTTGTTTCCTGTCCCTGAGTTAATTCTGGATCCAACCTGCCACATTTCCCTGTATCCCATGGGCTTTCATTTTACTGACCAGTCTACCTTGTCAAATGCCTTATTAAATCCATGTAGATCACATCCACTGCACTACCCTCATCAATCCTCCTTGGTATTTCCTCAAAAAACTCAATCAAGTTAGTAAGACGTGACCTTCCCTTAACAAATCCATGCTGACTATCCCTGATTAATCCGTGTCTTTCTAAGTGACAGTTTATCCTATCTCTCAGAATTGATTCTAATAATTTACCCACCACCAAGGTCAGACTGACTGGCCTATAATTATTTGGCCTATCCCACACACCCTTTTTAAACTATGGTACAACATTTGCAGACCTCCAATTGTCTTGTACCACACCTGTATCGAGTGAGGATTTGAAGACGATCCTTTTTGCATCTGCTATTTCCTCCCTGGCTTCCTTTAACAACCTGGGATGCAATCCATCCGGCCCTGGCGATTTATCCACTTTCAAGGATGTCAGACCCTCTAGTATTTCCACTCTCATTATGCTTATCATAGCTAATATTTCACACTCCTCCTCTTTAACTGCAATGTCTGCATCAACCCTCTCCTTTGTGAAGACACAGACAAAAAACTCATTAAGAACTTCTGCATCCATGCATAAGTTCCCTTGTACCCTACCCTTTCCTTAGTTATCCTCTTGCTCTTAATGTACTGGTAAAACATCTTTGGGTTTTCCTTGATTTTACCTGCCAATAATTTTTCATGTCCTCTCTTTGCTTTTCTAATTTCCTTTTTTACTTCACCCCTGAACTTTCTATACTCCCCCAGACTTTCTAAAGTATTAAGATTTTTGTGATAGTCATAAGCTTTCTTTTTTTGCTTTAATTAATTTACCCTGTAAGTTTTTAGATAACTAGGGGGCTCTAGATTTGGCAGTACCACCCTTTATCTTTGTGGGAACATGCCGACACTGTGCCCGTAGTATCTCACTCTTGAATGCCTCCCACTGGTTTGCCACTGATGTTCCTTCAAGTAGCTGTATCCAGTCCACCTTCACCAGGTCACCTCTCAGTTTCGTAAAATTTGCCTTCCCCCAATTTAGAACCTTTGCCTCTGTTTTATCTTTGTCCTTTTCCATGATTATGCTAAACCTTACTGTTTTATGGTCACTATTTCCAAAATGGTCACCCACTGTTACTTCCTCCACTTGCCCAACTTCATGACTGAAGACTAAATCTAGAATTGCGCCCCCTCTCGTTGGGCTTGTTACATGCTGGCTAAAAAAGTTCTCTTGAACATAGTTCAAGAATTTGTCCCCTCTGTGGCCTTCACACTGTTTGTATCACAGTTGATATTCTTTCTTTTGGGCCTCCTTATCTCGAGAGACAATGGATACGCGCCTGGAGGTGGTCAGTGGTTTGTGAAGCAGCGCCTGGAGTGGCTATAAAGGCCAATTCTGGAGTGACAGGCTCTTCCACAGGTGCTGCAGAGAAATTTATTTGTTGGGGCTGTTGCACAGTTGGCTCTCCCCTTGCGCCTCTGTCTTTTCTCCTGCCAACTACTAAGTCTCTTCGACTCGCCACAATTTAGCCCTGTCTTTATGGCTGCCCGCCAGCTCTGGCGAATGCTGGCAACTGACTCCCACGACTTGTGATCAATGTCACACGATTTCATGTCGCGTTTGCAGACGTCTTTATAACGGAGACATGGACGGCCGGTGGGTCTGATACCAGTGGCGAGCTCGCTGTACAATGTGTCTTTGGGGATCCTGCCATCTTCCATGCGGCTCACATGGCCAAGCCAGTTGATATTGGGGTAGTTGAAATCCCCAACTATTATTGCTGTAAGGTTTTTGCACTCAGAAATTTGTCTGCATATTTGTTCTTCTATCTCCCTCTCACTATTTGGGGTCTATAGTACACTCCAAGTAACGTAACTGCCCCCTTTTTATTTCTGAGCTCTGCCTCATTGGATGATTCATTTAGCATATCATCCCTCCTCAAAGCTGTTATTGATTCTTTAACTAATAATGCTACACTCCCTCCTTTTTTATCTCTCTCTCTATCACACCTGAAAACTCTATATCCAGGGATGTTGAGCTGCCATTCTTGCCCCTGTTTAAACCAAGTTTCCGTTATAGCAACGATATCATGTTGCCATGTGTCTATTTGTGCCCTCAACTCATCAGCTTTATTTACTATACTCCTTGCCTTTAAATAAATACCCTCTAACACTGCCAAATTTCTGTGCTACACACTTTTTAACCTTTGCTTCTTCTGCCTTTCAGAGTCACTCGCTAATTTTCTGCGTCCTGTTCCCTGCCCTGAAAATGTCCTATCTAAGACCGCGCTGAGGTTCCCAACCCCCAGCCATCTAGTTTAAACCATCCCCAACAGCACTAGCAAGCCTTCCTGCAAGGAATTTGTCCCAGTCCTGTTCAGGTGCAGACTGTCCGGCTTGTACAGGTCCCACTTTCCCCAGAACCGGTCCCAATGCCCTAGAAATCTGAAGCCCTCCCTCCTGCACCATCTTTCCAGCCAGGCATTCATCTGGTGTATTTTCCTATTACTGTACTCACTAGCATGTGGCCTTGGGAGTAATCTGGAGATTATTACCCTTGAGGTCCTGCTTGCTAATCTCTTTCCTAACTCCCTAAACTCAGCCTGCCGGACCGTATCCTTCTTACTTGCTATATCGTTGGTAACAATGTGGACCACGACCTCCGACTGCGCACCCTCGCCCTCCAGAATGTTCTGTAGCCGCTCGGTAATATCCATGTCCCTTGCTCCAGGGAGGCAACATACCATCCTGGAATCACGTCTGCAACCACATAAATGCCTATCTATTCCTCTAACCATAGAATCCCCTATCACTATTGCTCTTTTGTCCTTTCTCCTCCCTCCATGCACAGCTGAGTCACCCATGGTGTTCCGATCATGACTCTCTTTGCACTCTACAGAGGAACCCTCCTTCCCATCAGTACTCAGAACTGGATACCGGTTAGAAAGTGGGATGCCCTCCAGGGACTCCTGTACTACCTGCCCTGACCTCCTTGTCTGTCTGGCAGCTATCCAGTCCCTCTCTCTACTTTGTTAAACACCGGTTGACTACCTCCTGAAACATACTATCCATGAAGTCCTCCACCTCACGGATGCGCCACAGTGGCTCCAGCCGCCGCTCGAGCTCCGAATCCCAAAGCACAAGCTTCTGCAGCTGGAGGCACTTCCTGCAGATGTGTTTGTCAAGGACACATGGTGCATTCACGACTTCCCAAGGAGCCTTGGTGAGTTGCGGCAGTGCATCTTGTAAATGGTACACACTGCTGCCACTGTGCGTCAGTGGTGGAGGGAGTGAATGTTTGTAGATGGGGTGCCAATCAAGCGGGCTGCTTTGTCCTGGATGGTGTCGAGCTTCTTGAGTGTTGTTGGAGCTGCACCCATCCAGGCAAGTGGAGAGTATTCCATCACACTCCTGACTTGTGCCTTGTAGATGGTGGACAGGCTTTGGGGAGTCAGGAGGTGAGTTACTCGCCTCAGGATTCCTAGCCTTTGACCTGCTCTTGTCGCCACGGTATTTATGTGGCTGGTCCAGTTCAGATTCTGGTCAATGGTAGCCCCCAGGATGTTGATAGTGGGGGATTCAGTGATGGTAATGCCATTGAATGTCAAGGGGAGATGGTTAGATTCTCTCTCTCTTGTTGGAGATGGTCATTGCCTGGCACTTGTGTGGCGCGAATGTTACTTGCCACTTATCAGCCCAAGCCTGGATATTGTCCAGGTCTTGCTGCATTTCTACACGGACTGCTTCAGTATCTGAGGAGTCGCGAATGGTGCTGAACATTGTGCAATCATCAGCGAACATCCCCACTTCTGACCTTATGATTGAAGGAAGGTCATTGATGAAGCAGCTGAAGATGGTTGGGCCTCGGACACTACCCTGAGGAACTCCTGCAGTGATGTCCTGGAGCTGAGATCATTGACCTCCAACAACCACAACCATCTTCCTTTGTGCTAGGTATGACTCCAGCCAGCGATCTGGGGAGAGAGGCGTCATTTGTGAGCTAGCCTCTCCAGCTCAGCACTGCCAGTCACTGGCTCCGGTAGAAACTGAGCTCTTAAAGGGATATGCCCTATCGGTTTCCCAAATCAACCACGCACCACAATGGAGAGACTGGGAGAAGCTGGGATTGTTCTCCTTAGAGCAGAGAAGGTTAAGGGGGAGATTTAATCGGGGCGTTCGAAATCAGGAAGGGTTTTGATGGAGTAAATGTGGAGAAGCTGTTTCCAGTGGCAGGAGGGTCGGTAACCAGAGGGACACAGATTGAAGATAATTGGTGAAAGAACCAGAGGGGGGAGAGGAGGAGAATTTTTTTTTAACGCAGTGAGTTGTTGTGATCTGGAACGCGCTGCCTGAAAGGGCGGTGGAAGCAGATTCAATAGTAACTTTCAAAAGGGCAATTGGATAAATATTGGAAGGGGAAAAATGTGCGGGGATGTCGGGGGAAAGAGCAGGGGGAGGGGAGTGGGACTAATTGGAGAGCTCTTTCAAACAGCTGGCATAGGCATGATGGGCCGAATGGACTCCTTCTGTGCTGTACTATACAGCTGTGGTCAATGCTTGGGAGACCCCATTACAAACACTGGTGTGGCAACACAGTGACCTGCACTGAGGTTGCTGGAAGGGTTAACTTGCTATTGCATGCGTGACCCAAAGAGGGAGAAAGAGATGCACCATACTGCATAACACAAGTGTGTGAGATCTGCACTCAGAATGACAGAACGAGAGAGAGAGAGAGAGAGAGAAAGAGACATCCAGGAAACTGCAGTACATCCCCACATCAGCACAGACAGCAAACTGCAGCTGCTTTCAGCTCTCGCTCACCTCCCGGATCAGGATGAATCTGTCTTGAGGGTGACGAGGCAACGAGTTGAAGGCACACAGACCCTCGGCAGCATCTGGAGCTCAAATGCAGTGAGGCGGCAGCAACACCGAACACTGTGAGTGCAGCCGCAGGTCAAGCTTTTAATTCAGACAGTTAAAAACTGCTCCCAATGAGGTGACATGGAATGGTTGGGCAGGGTGAGTGAGTGGGAGAGTGCTGGTGTGCCTGTCTGCGTGTCAGTGTGAATGTGTCTGTGAGGGTGAGTGTCAGTATGTGTTTGAGCTTGTGCGTGTGTGTGTGTCTTCGTGTTAGTGTGTTCGTAGATGATTTCATGAGTCATGTTAAATTCTGTTTTGGCCGATTGATAGAAGGGACTAACGCAGTGAATGGGAACGGGTTTGATCCACAATTTGATGCGACAAAAATATGATGGAATTTTGCTTTAAGTTTGAACGCGCTGTAGTTCAACCTGAAACTAGGGTCTTAAATCTGAACAAAGGAAACTACACAGGTATGAGAGGCAAGTTGGCCCTGGTAGATTGAGAAACTGCATTAAAAGGAGTGAGGAGACAATTGTGGGTCCGCTACAGGCAGAGACAGGAGAATTTAGAATGGGGAATAAGGAAATGGCAGGGAAGTTAAACAAATACTTTTGTCTCTGTCTTCACAGAGGAAGATACAAAAAACCTTTCCGGAGTACTGGAGAAGAAAGGGACCAGTGAGAATGAGGAAAATTAGTGTTAGTCAAACAAAGTAATACTGGAGGAATTAATGGGACTGGAAGTTGATAAATCCCCTGGACCTGATGATCAACATCCCAGAGTGTTGAAAGAGGTAGCGATAGAGATAGTGGATGATTTTATCGAGACATTGGTGATCATTTTCCAAAATTCTATCGATTCTGGAATGGTTCCTGTGGATTGGAAGGTAGCAAACGTCACCCCACTATTTAAGAAAGGAAGGATAGAGAAAACAGGGAACGACAGACCTGTTAGTCTGACATCAGTAGTCGGGAAAATGTTAGAATCCATTATAAAGGATGTAATAGAATTAGAATTAGAACATTACAGCGCAGTACAGGCCCTTCGGCCCTCGATGTTGCGCCGACCTGTGAAACCATCTGACCTACACTATTCCATTTTCATCCATGTGTCTATCCAATGACCACTTAAATGCCCTTAAAGTTGGCGAGTCTACTACTGTTGCAGGCAGGGCGTTCCACGCCCCTACTACTCTCTGAGTAAAGAAACTACCTCTGACATCTGTCCGATATCTATCACCCCTCAATTTAAAGCTATGTCCCCTCGTGTTTGCCATCACCATCCGAGGAAAAAGGCTCTCACTATCCACCCTATCTAACCCTCTGATTATCTTATATGTCTCTATTAAGTCACCTTTCCTCCTCCTTCTCTCCAACGAAAACAACCTCAAGTCCCTCAGCCTTTCCTCGTAAGACCTTCCCTCCATACCAGGCAACATCCTAGTAAATCTCCTCTGCACCCTTTCCATAGCTTCCACATCCTTCCTATAATGCGGTGACCAGAACTGCACGCAATACTCCAGGTGCGGCCGCACCAGAGTTTTGTACAGCTGCAGCATGACCTCGTGGCTCCGAAACCCGATCCCCCTACTAATAAAAGCTAACACACCATATGCCTTCTTAACAGCCCTATTAACCTGGGTAGCAACCTTCAGGGATTTATGTACCTGGACACCAAGATCTCTCTGTTCATCTACACTACCAAGAATCTTCCCATTAGCCCAGTATTCTGCAATCCTGTTACTCCTTCCAAAGTGAATCACCTCGCACTTTTCCACATTAAACTCCATTTGCCATCTCTCAGCCCAGCTCTGCAGCCTATCTATGTCCCTCTGTAACCTACAACATCCTTCGGCACTATCCACAACTCCACCGACCTTAGTGTCATCTGCAAATTTACTAACCCACCCTTCTACACCCTCATCCAAATCATTTATAAAAATGACAAACAGCAGTGGCCCCAAAACAGATCCTTGCGGTACACCACTAGTAACTAAACTCCAGGATGAACATTTGCCATCAACCACCACCCTCTGTCTTCTTTCAGCTAGCCAATTTCTGATCCAAAGCACTAAATCACCTTCAATCCCATACTTCTGTATTTTCTGCAATAGCCTACCATGGGGAACCTTATCAAACGCCTTACTGAAATCCATATACACCACATCCACGGCTTTACCCTCATCCACCTGTTTGGTCACCTTCTGGAAAAACTCAATAAGGTTTGTGAGGCACGACCGACCCATCACAAAACCGTGCTGACTATCTCTAATGAACTTATTCTTTTCAAGATGATTATAAATCCTGTCTCTTATAACCTTTTCCAACATTTTACCCACAACCGAAGTAAGGCTCACAGGTCTATAATTACCAGGGCTGTCTCTACTCCCCTTCTTGAACAAGGGGACAACATTTGCTATCCTCCAGTCTTCCGGCACTATTCCTGTCGACAATGATGACATAAAGATCAAGGACAAAGGCTCTGCAATCTCCTCCCTGGCTTCCCAGAGAATCCTAGGATAAATCTCATCTGGCCCAGGGGACTTATCTATTTTCACACTTTCCAAAATTGATAACACCTCCTCCTTGTGAACCTCAATCCCATCTAGCCTAGTAGCCTGAATCTCAGTATTCTCCTCGACAACATTTTCTTTCTCTACTGTAAATACTGACGCAAAATATTCATTTAACACTTCCCCTACCTCCTCTGATTCCACACACAACTTCCCACTACTATCCTTGATTGGCCCTAATCTAACTCTAGTCATTCTTTTATTCCTGATATACCTATAGAAAGCCTTAGGGTTTTCCCTGATCCTATCCACCAATGACTTCTCGTGTCCTCTCCTTGCTCTTCTTAGCTCTCCCTTTAGATCCTTCCTGGCTAGCTTGTAACTCTCAAGCGCCCTAACTGAGCCTTCACGTCTCATCCTAACATAAGCCTTCTTCCTCTTGACAAGCGCTTCAACTTCTTTAGTAAACCACGGCTCCCTCGCTCGACAACTTCTTCCCTGCCTGACAGGTACATACTTATCAAGGACACGCAGTAGCTGCTCTTTGAATAAGCTCCACATTTCGATTGTGCCCATCCCCTGCAGTTTCCTTCCCCATCCTAAATCTTGCCTAATCGCATCATAATTTCCTTTCCCCCAGCTATAATTTTTGCCCTGCGGTATATACCTGTCCCTGCCCATCGCTAAGGTAAACCTAACCGAATTGTGATCACTATCACCAAAGTGCTCACCTACATCTAAATCTAACACCTGGCTGGGTTCATTACCCAGTACCAAATCCAATGTGGCATCGCCCCTGGTTGGCCTGTCTACATACTGTGTCAGAAAACCCTCCTGCACACACTGGACAAAAACTGACCCATCTAAAGTACTCGAACTATAGTATTTCCAGTCGATATTTGGAAAGTTAAAGTCCCCCATAACAACTACCCTGTTACTCTCGCCCCTGTCGAGAATCATCTTCGCTATCCTTTCCTCTACATCTCTGGAACTATTTGGAGGTCTATAAAAGACTCCCAACAGGGTGACCTCACCTCTCCTGTTTCTAACCTCGGACACTCGGAAAATAATGATCTGATTGGGCAGAATCAACATGGATTTATGAAAGGGAAATCATGTTTGACAAACCTGTTGGAGTTTTTTGAGCAAGTAACTAGCAGAATAGATAAAGGGGAACCAGTGAATGTGGTGTTTTTGGATTTTCCGAAGGCTTTCAGTAAGGCCCCTGACAGGAGGTTAGTAAACAAAGTTAGAGCACATGGGATTGGGGGTAATATACTGGCATGGTTTGAGAATTGGTTAACAGACAGAAAACAGAGAGTGGGAATAAATGGGTCATTCTCACATTGGCAGGCTGTGACTAGTGGGGTACCGCAAGGATCAGTGCTTGGGCCCCAGCTATTCACAACCTGTATCAATGATTTAGACATGGGGACCAAATGTAATATTTCCGAGTTTGCAGATGACACAAAACTAGGTGGGAATGTGCGTTGTGAGGAGGCTTCAAGGGGATTTAGACAGGCTAAGTGAATGGGCAAGGTCATGGCAAATGGAATATAATGTGAATAAGTGTGAAGTGATCCACTTTGGTAGAAGAACAGGAATGCAGAATATTTCTTAAATGGTGAGAAATTGGGAAGTGTTGATGTACAAAGGGACCGGAGTGTCCTTGTTGATAAGTCACTGAAAGCTAACATGCAGGTGCAGCAAGAAATTCGAAAGGCAAATGGTATGTTGGCCTTTATTGCAAGGGGATTTGAGTACAGGAGTATAGAAGTCTTGCTGCAATTGTATAGCGCCTTGGTGAGACCACACCTGGGGTATTGTGTACAGTTTTAGTCTCCTTACCTAAGGAAGGACATACTTGCCAGAGAGGGAGTGCAACGGAGGTTCACCAGACTGATACCTGGGATGGCGGCATTGTCCAATGAGGGGAGATTGAGGAGACTGGGCCTGTATTCACTAGAGTTTAGGAGAATGAGAGGTGATCTCATTGAAACATACCAAATTCTTAGAGGGCTCGACAGAGGAGATGCAGGAAGGATGTTTCCCCCGGCTGGTGAGTCGAGAACAAGGGGACACAGTCTCAGAATAAGGGGCAGGCCATTTAGGACTGAGATGAGGAGGAATTTCTTCACTCAGAGGGTGGTGAATCTTTGGAAATTCTTTACCCCAGAGGGCTGTGGAGGCTCAATCATCGAATATGTTCAAGACAGAGATCGATAGATTTCTAGATATTAAAGATATCAAAGGATACGGGGATAGTGCAGGAAAATGGCCTTGATAGAAGGTCGGCCATGATCTAGTTGGCGGACCAGGCTCGAGGGGCCGAATGGCCTACCCCTGCTCCTATTTCCTATGTTCCTACGATCAATTGGGATTGTGTACAGTGGGAGTGAACGAGAAGGGGTTTGATGCATTGGGATTGTGTACAGTGGGAGTGAACGGGAAGGGGTTTGATCAATTGGGATTGTGTACAGTGGGAGTGAACGGGAAGGGGTTTGATCCATTGGGATTGTGTACAGTGGGAGTGAATGGGAAGGGGTTTGGTCCATTGGGATTGTGTACAATGGGAGTGAACGGGAAGGGGTTTGATCCATTGGGATTGTGTACAATGGGAGTGAATGGGAAGGGGTTTGATCCATTGGGATTGTGTACAGTGGGAGTGAACGGGTAGGGGTTTGATCCATTGGGATTGTGTACAGTGGGAGTGAATGGGAAGGGGTTTGATCCATTGGGATTGTGTACAGTGGGAGTGAATGGGAAGGGGTTTGATCCATTGGGATTGTGTACAGTGGGAGTGAATGGGAAGGGGTTTGGTCCATTGGGATTGTGTACAGTGGGAGTGAACGGGTAGGGGTTTGATCCATTGGGATTGTGCACAATGGGAGTGAATGGGAAGGGGTTTGATCCATTGGGATTGTGTACAGTGGGAGTGAATGGGAAGGGGTTTGATCCATTGGGATTGTGTACAGTGGGAGTGAATGGGAAGGGGTTTGGTCCATTGGGATTGTGTACAGTGGGAGTGAACGGGTAGGGGTTTGATCCATTGGGATTGTGCACAATGGGAGTGAACGGGAAGGGGTTTGATCCATTGGGATTGTGTACAGTGGGAGTGAATGGGAAGGGGTTTGATCCATTGGGATTGTGTACAGTGGGAGTGAATGGGAAGGGGTTTGGTCCATTGGGATTGTGTACAGTGGGAGTGAACGGGAAGGGGTTTGGTCCATTGGGATTGTGTACAGTGGGAGTGAACGGGAAGGGGTTTGGTCCATTGGGATTGTGTACAGTGGGAGTGAACGGGAAGGGGTTTGGTCCATTGGGATTGTGTACAGTGGGAGTGAACGGGAAGGGGTTTGGTCCATTGGGATTGTGTACAGTGGGAGTGAACGGGAAGGGGTTTGGTCCATTGGGATTGTGTACAGTGGGAGTGAACGGGAAGGGGTTTGATCCATTGGGATTGTGTACAGTGGGAGTGAACGGGAAGGGGTTTGGTCCATTGGGATTGTGTACAGTGGGAGTGAACGGGAAGGGGTTTGGTCCATTGGGATTGTGTACAGTGGGAGTGAACGGGAAGGGGTTTGGTCCATTGGGATTGTGTACAGTGGGAGTGAACGGGAAGGGGTTTGGTCCATTGGGATTGTGTACAGTGGGAGTGAACGGGAAGGGGTTTGGTCCATTGGGATTGTGTACAGTGGGAGTGAACGGGAAGGGGTTTGGTCCATTGGGATTGTGTACAGTGGGAGTGAACGGGAAGGGGTTTGGTCCATTGGGATTGTGTACAATTGGAGTGAACGGGAAGGGGTTTGGTCCATTGGGATTGTGTACAATTGGAGTGAACGGGAAGGGGTTTGATCTATTGGGATTGTATACAGTGGGAGTGAACGGGAAGGGGTTTGGTCCATTGGGATTGTGTACAGTGGGAGTGAACGGGAAGGGGTTTGGTCCATTGGGATTGTGTACAGTGGGAGTGAACGGGAAGGGGTTTGATCCATTGGGATTGTGTACAGTGGAGTGAACGGGAAGGGGTTTGGTCCATTGGGATTGTGTACAGTGGGAGTGAACGGGAAGGGGTTTGGTCCATTGGGATTGTGTACAATTGGAGTGAACGGGAAGGGGTTTGATCTATTGGGATTGTATACAGTGGGAGTGAATGGGAAGGGGTTTGGTCCATTGGGATTGTGTACAGTGGAGTGAACGGGAAGGGGTTTGGTCCATTGGTATTGTGTACAGTGGGAGTGAACGGGAAGGGGTTTGGTCCATTGGGATTGTGTACAGTGGGAGTGAACGGGAAGGGGTTTGGTCCATTGGGATTGTGTACAGTGGGAGTGAACGGGAAGGGGTTTGGTCCATTGGGATTGTGTACAGTGGGAGTGAACGGGAAGGGGTTTGATCCATTGGGATTGTGTACAGTGGAGTGAACGGGAAGGGGTTTGGTCCATTGGGATTGTGTACAGTGGGAGTGAACGGGAAGGGGTTTGGTCCATTGGGATTGTGTACAGTTGGAGTGAACGGGAAGGGGTTTGATCTATTGGGATTGTATACAGTGGGAGTGAATGGGAAGGGGTTTGGTCCATTGGGATTGTGTACAGTGGGAGTGAACGGGAAGGGGTTTGGTCCATTGGGATTCTGTGCAACGGGAGTGAATGGGAAGGGGTTTGGTCCATTGGGATTGTGTACAGTGGAGTGAACGGGAAGGGGTTTGGTCCATTGGGATTCTGTACAACGGGAGTGAATGGGAAGGGGTTTGGTCCATTGGGATTGTGTATAATGGAGTGAGTGGCATTTGGCTCACAGGACAGATAAACTGGGATATGTTCTTTGAACGAATGCGATGTTGTCAGAGGTGCCATGTTTGGATGAAATTGACAGCTGGTTGTCTTTTTTTTATTGGTTCAGGGATGTGGGCATCGCTGACTGTCACCATTTATTGCCCGTCCCTAATTGCCCTTGAGAAGGTGGTGGTGAGCTGCTTTCTTGAACCACTGCAGTCCATGTGGGGTAGGTACACCCACAGTGCTGTTAGGGAGGGAGTTCCAGGATTTTGACCCAGCGACAGTGAAGGAACGGCCGATATAGTTCCAAGTCAGGATGGTGTGTGACTTGGAGGGGAACTTGCAGGTGGTGGTGTTCCCATGTGTCTGCTGCCCTTGTCCTTCTGGGTGGTAGAGGTCGTGGGTTTGGAAGGTGCTGTCTGAGGAGACTTGGTGCATTGCTGCAGTGCATCTTGTCAGGAGGTGAGTTACTCACTGCAGGATTCCTAGCCTCTGACCTGCTCTTGTAGCCACGGTATTTATATGGCTACTCCAGTTCAGTTTCTGGTCAATGGTAACCCCTAGGATGTTGATAGTGAGGGATTCAGCGATGGTAATGCCATTGAATGTCCAGGGGAGATGGTTAGATTCTCTCTTGTTGGAGATGGTCATTGCCTGGCACTTGTGTGGCGTGAATGTTACTTGCTACTTATCAGCCCAAGCCTGGATATTGTCCAGATCTTGTTGCATTTCTACACAAACTGCTTCAGTATTTGAGGAGTCACGAATGGTGCTGAACATTGTGCAATCATCAGCGAACATCCCCACTTCTGACCTTATGATTGAAGGAAGGTCATTGATGAAGCAGCTGAAGATGGTTCGGCCTCGGACACTAACCTGAGGAACTCCTGCAGTGATGTCCTGGAGCTGAGATGATTGACCTCCAACAACCACAACCATCTTCCTTTGCGCTCGGTATGACTCCAGCCAGCGGAGAGTTTTCCCCCTGCTTCCAATTGACCTTAGTTTTGCTGGGGCTCCTTGATGCCATACTCGGTCAAATTCTGCCTTGATGTCAAGGACAGTCACTCTCACCTCACCTCTCGTGTTCAGCTCTTTTGTCCATGTTTGAACCAAGGCTGTAACGAGGTCAGGAGCTGAGTGGCCCTGGTGGAATCCAAGCTGAGTGTCACTGAGCAGGTTATTGCTAAGCAAGTGTCGCTTGATGGCACTGTCGATGACACCTTCCATCACTTTACTGATGATTGAGAGTAGACTGATGCGGTAATTGGCCGGGTTGGACTTGTCCTGCTTTTTGTGTACAGGACATACCTGGGCAATTTTCCACATTGCAGGGTAGATGCCAGTATTGTAGCTGTACTGGAACAGCTTGGCTAGGGGTGCGGCAAGTTCCGGAGCACAGGTCTTCAGTACTATTGCCGGAATATTGTCAGGATCCATAGCCTTTGCAGTATCCAGTGCCCCCACCCAGAGTACATTCTGCGCCCTCGCCACCCTCAGTTCTTCCTCCGAGTGGTGTTCAACGTGGAGGAGGACTGGCCCATCAGCTGAGGGAGAGAGTAATCAGCAGGAGGTTTCCTTGCCCATGTTTGACCTGATGCCATGAGACTTAATGGGGTCCGGAGTCAATATTGAGGACTCCCAGGGCAACTCCCTCCCGACTGGATACCACTGTGCCACCACCTCTGCTGGGTCCGTCAGGTGTGACAGGACGTACCCGGGGATGGTTTCATGATCATTCGATTCGCTTTTTAATTGAATTCAGGTTCCCCCATCTGCCGTGGTGGGATTTGAACCCATGTCCCCACAGCATTAGCCTGGTGCTCTGGGCTACTAGTCTCGCGACATTAGCACTGCTAACGGTGGATGTGGGAGATCTCTTGGCAAGATCTGAAGAGGACCAAGTCTCTGGCCCAGTGCCGATCCCTGTACCATCAGTGGAAGCAGATGCTCACTCTGAGTAAACAAGAGACGAGAGGCGGGGTGTCACAGTCCCATCTGGAGAGCAGATGCTTCAGTCACAACTGGCTTTGAACAATCACCAGACAAATATTAACAAGAAGCAGGCGGAGATCGTGTGGCATTCTGCGGCACATCCGAAACGACCACTGCCGAAAGATTTAAACAGTAATTCCTGCAAGATAAAGGAAAATCCCAAGGCGTTTTATAAATACATTAAGAGGATAACCAGGGAAAGAGTAGGGCCCATTAGGGACCAAAGTGGCAATCTGTGTGCGGAGCCAGAGGACATAGGTGAAGTTTTAAATGATTACTTTTCATCTGTGTTCACTATGGAGAAGGACGATGTCGGTGTAGAGATCAGGGAGGGGGATTGTGATATACTTGAACATATTAGAATTGAAAGGGAGGAAGTATTAGCTGTATTAGCGGGCTTAAAAGTGGATAAATCCTCAGGTCCAGATGAGATGTATCCCAGGCTGTTATGTGAGGCAAGGGAGGAGATAGCAGGGGCTCTGACATAAATTTTCAAATCCTCTCTGGCCACAGGAGAGGTACCAGAGGACTGGAGGACAGCGAATGTGGTACCACTATTCAAGAAGAGTAGCAGGGATAAACCAGGTAATTACAGGCCGGTAAGTCTAACATCTGTGGTAGGGAAACTACTGGAAAAAATTCTGAGGGACAGGATTAATCTCCACTTGGAGAAGCAGGGATTAATCAGGGATAGTCAACATGGCCGCGTCAGGGGGAGATCATGTCTAACTAACTTGATTGAACTTTTCGAGGAGGTGACTAGATGTGTCGATGAGGGTCAGGCAGTTGATGTAGTCTACATGGACTTCAGTAAGGCTTTTGATAAGGTCCCACATGGGAGATTGGTGAAGAAGGTAAGAGCCCATGGGATCCAGGGCAATTTGACAAAGTGGATCCAAAATTGGCTCAGTGACAGGAGGCAGAGGGTGATGGTCGAGGGTTGTTTTTGCGAGTGGAAGCCTGTGACCAGTGGTGTACCACAGGGATCGGTGCTGGGATCCTTGCTGTTTGTAGTGTACATTAATGATTTAGACGTGAATATAGGAGGTATGATCAGTAAGTTCGCAGATGACACGAAAATTGGTGGTGTCGTAAATAGTGAGGAGGAAAGCCTTAGATTACAGGACAATATAGATGGGCTGGTAAGATGGACGGAGCAGTGGCAAATGGAATTTAATCCTGAGAAGTGTGCGGTGATGCATTTTGGGAGGACTAACAAGGCAAGGGAATATACAATGGATGGTAGGACCCTAGGAAGTACGGAGGGTCAGAGGGACCTTGGTGTACTTGTCCATAGATCACTGAAGGCAGCAGCACAGGTAGATAAGGTGGTTAGGAAGGCATATGGGATACTGCCTTTATTAGCCGAGGCATAGAATATAAGAGCAGGGAGGTTATGTTGGAGCTGTATAAAACACTAGTTAGGCCACAGCTGGAGCACTGTATACAGTTCTGGGCTCCACACTATAGGAAGGATGTGATTGCACTGGAGAGGGTGCAGAGGAGATTGACCAGGATGTTGCCTGGGCTGGAGCATTTCAGCTATGAAGAGAGACTGGATAGGCTAGGGTTGTTTTCCTTAGAGCAGAGAAGGCTGAGGGGGGATCTGATTGAGGTGTACAAAATTATGAGGGGCATTGATAGGTTAGATAGGAAGAAACTTTTTCCCTTAGCGGAGGGGTCAATAACCAGGCGGCATAGATTTAAGGTAAGGGGCAGAAGGTTTCGGGGGAATTTGAGGAAAGACGTTTTCACCTAGAGGGTGGTTGGAATCTGGAACGCACTGCCTGAAGAGGTGGTGGAGGCAGGAACCCTCAACATTTAAGAAGTATTTAGATGAGCACTTGAAACACCATAGCATACAAGGCTACAGGCCAAGTGTGGGAAAATGGGATTAGAATAGTTAGGTGCTTGATGGCCGGCACAGACACGATGGGCCGAAGGGCCTGTTTCTGTGCTGTATAACTCTATGACTCTATTCTCCACCATTCGATAAATACTCTGATCTCTCTTTCTTAGGTCCCAAAGTGGACGACCACACACTTCCCCGGATTGAACTGTATCTCCCACAGCTTGGCCCACTTAATCTATCAATATATCCCTTTGCAACTGTACCACCAAGCTCAATGTCATGAGCAAACGTAGATACACAGCTCCCAATTCCTTCATCTAATTCATGTATAGAGGAAAGCTGAGGCCCCACTACTGATCCCTCTTTCTCTCTCTCCATTTCTCTGTCTCTATCTGCCACTCTTTGTTTCTTTCTTTCTCGCTCACTGTCTGCCTCTGTGTGTGTGTGTCTCTCTCTCTCTCACTGTGTCTCTCTATTTCTCTCTCTCTGTCTCTCGGTTTGCCTTTGTGTGTGTCGTTGGAGTTCACTCGCCCTCCACACCCCCATTCACCAGACGAGTCTCAAGTCCTTTTCCACCAGTTTATTCAAGCATATGCAAGGGAGTCGCACATATCCAGTGATCCCGTACCGCTCCCCGATCAGTTACATTCCATCATTATTATGCAGTTCAGATAGATCCAGTTATTAGCATACACCAATCACGCGTTGACATTATTTAATTAAAGCTCACTCGTACACAGGGATTATATTATTCTATTACAATGAAGACACGTCTGCAGTGGTTACACAGCCTTTAACTGAAGCTCAAAAGTACATGTCAGCAGACCAGGTTATCCTCGAGCAATTAGCACTTATTGCATTCTGTATTAAAAATTCACATGGGAGGTATACAGTAAATGGCAGAACCCTTCAGAGTATTGACAGGCAGAGAGATCTGGGCGTACAGGTCCACAGGTCACTGAAAGTGGCAACGCAGGTAGATAAGGTAGTCAAGAAGGCATTCGGCATGCTTGCCTTCATCGGTCGGGGCATAGAGTATAAAAATTGGCAAGTCATGTTGCAGCTGTACAAAACCTTAGTTAGGCCCCATAAGTGCAGAAGGTGTTAGTTTAGGCAGGCATCAAGATCGGCGCAGGCTTGGAGGGCCGAATGGCCTGTTCCTGTGCTGTACTGTTCTTTGCCTTTGTTCCTGTGACCGTGAACAGGCAGCACCTTGTGGTTTATCAGAAATCTTCAATCTGCACACATCTTTCCCTTGTACTGGCAGCTGCATCTGTGTTTGTGCAACACCAGCCCGGTTAATCATGAAGCAAGCTAATCTTAACCCTTTACTTGCCCTCTTCAGCGTGTGTATCTTTTTCCTTCTGTCTGTTTCTATCAATAACAACAAATTGGATTTATATAGCGCCTTTAATGTCATAAAACGTCCCAAGCTGCTTCACAGGAACGTTATCAGACAATATTTGATAATAAGAAGCATGAGAAGATATCAGCGACAGGCGACCAAAAGCTCGGTCAAAGAGGTCGGTTTTAAGGGACGTCTCAAAGGAGAGAGAGAGGCGGAGAGGTTGAGGGAGGGAATTCCAGAGATTAGGGCCCCCAGGCAGCTGAAGGCACGGCCGCCAATGGTGGAGCGATGGGAATGGGGGGGGGGGGGGGGGGGTGATGGGCGAGAGGCCGGAATTGGAGGAGGGCAGAGATCTCGGAGGGTTGTAGGGACTGGAGGAGGTGACAGAGATAGGGAGGGAGGAGGGATTGGAAAACGAGGATGAGAATTTTAAAATGGAGGTGTTGCCGGACCGGGAGCCGGTGGAGGTCAGGGAGCACAGGGGGGTGATGGTTGAACGGGACTCAGAGCGAGTTAGGACACGGGGGGTAGCAGAGTTTTGGATGAGCTGAGGTTTACAGAGGGTAGAATGTGGGAGACCAGCCAGGAGTGTGTTGGAATAGTCAAGTCTAGAGGTAACGAAGACATGAATGAGGGTTTCAGCAGCAGATGAGCTGAGACAGGGGTGAAGTCGGACGATGTCACGGAGGTGGAAGTAGGCAGTCTTAGTGATGGTGTGGATATGAGGTCAGAAGCTCATCTCGGGGTCAAATGTGACACCGAGGTTGTGAACAGACTGGTTTAATCTCAGACTGTTGCCGGGGAGAGGGATGGAGTCGGTAGCTCGGGAACGGACTCCAGGAATTGGAGTTTGATTCCCGGAGCTCTCCTCTTCCCAGCTCCGCACGGTCTCAGCAGTTCGAACAGGTCAGGAGCCTGTGCGTGGAATGTTCAAAGGCGGAGGTTCATCAGGCTGAATCTACTTTCATGCTTGTCTGTTTACATTGCTCATTTCACTCAGCGTTGTGACTGAACTGGGCAGGAAAGTGGGAGCAGAGAAAGAGCTGCAATGGAGGGAGAGGTGAGGGATCGCCCACAGTCTGAATTATTGAGGATTGAGAGATCCATAATTGAGATCTGTTACATCCACCTGAGAGGGCAGACAGGCCCTCAGTAGAAAGTCTCATCGGAAAGACAGCACCTCTGACAGTGCGGCACTCCCTCAGTACTGACCCTCCGACAGTGCGGCACTCCCTCAGTACTGACCCTCCGACAGTGCGGCACTCCCTCAGTACTGACCCTCCGACAGTGCGGCACTCCCTCAGTACTGACCCTCCGACAGTGCGGCACTCCCTCAGTACTGACCCTCCGACAGTGCGGCACTCCCTCAGTACTGACCCTCCGACAGTGCGGCACTCCCTCAGTACTGACCCTCCGATAGTGCGGCACTCCCTCAGTACTGACCCTCCGACAGTGCGGCACTCCCTCAGTACTGACCCTCCGACAGTGCGGCACTCCCTCAGTATTGACCCTCCGACAGTGCGGCACTCCCTCAGTCCTGACCCTCCGACAGTGCGGCACTCCCTCAGTACTGGGGGTGGGAGGGTCTCTTGCCCCTTGGAGCCATGACCAACAGTCACCGAGACTTGGTCCTGAGAGGTTGTAAGGCCAGCCCAACATCACAGACTATTGTCAGGACAAAATATACAGAGCTGCGTTTAAATCTTTTGTCAATCTCCACGGGCATCAAATACTGAGTTATTTCATGAACCGAGTACCCGGGTGATGAGGGTCATCCTCTCGGCCAGCCACACTGACGGGCTTGATTGACGGAGTGGGTGATTTGTCAATACCTCAGGAAGTGTGTTTCTCTGCTCAACACTAATGGGCTTGTTGCAGTGAAAGGATATGAGCTTATCAGGGTTGGCCTGCTCTAACCTCACAGAGTAGCGTGCAGCAACAGTCAACATCACCAGCGTCTGAGCTCACATCACTTACAGTGACACCTTTAAACTGAGGGCTCTGTCTCTCTCTCTCTCTGTCTGTCTCTCTCTCTGTCTCTGTCTCTGTCTCTCTCTGTGTCTCTCTGTCTCTGTGTCTCTCTGTCTCTGTGTCTCTCTCTCTCTGTGTCTCTCTCTCTCTCTGTGTCTCTCTCTCTGTGTCTCTCTCTCTGTGTCTCTCTCTCTGTGTCTCTCTCTGTCTCTGTGTCTCTCTCTCTGTCTCTCTGTCTCTGTCTCTCTGTCTGTTTGTCTCTCTCTCTCTCACTGTCTGTCTCCCTCCCTTTGTGTGTGTGTGTGTGTGTGTATGTCTCTCCCTCTGTCTTTGTCTCCCTCTCTCTGTCCTTCTCTCAGTCTGTCCGTCTCTCTCTCTGTCCGTCTCCCTCCCTGTGTTTGTGTGTGTGTGTGTCTCTGCCCCTCTCTCTCTGTCCCTCTCTCTCCCCCTCCCTTTGTGTGTGTCTCTCTCTCTGTCCCTCTGTCTCGATCTCTCTGTCTGTCTGTCTGTCTCTCTCTCTGTCTGACTCCCTCCCTTTATGTGTGTCTCTCCCTCTCTCTATCCTACTGTCCCTCTGTCTCTATCCCTCTCTGTCCCTCTGTCTCTGTCCCCCTCTCTCTCTCTCTCTGTCCGTCTACCTGTCTCTGTCTCTCTCTTTATGTCGCCTGTCCTGTTTTTATTGAACTCAGTTTCTCCAGTTGTGTTGAGCAGGAAACAGAGCTCCTTGCTAAAGATAAATTCCAGAATGCACTCTGATCTTTGTGTCCTCTCCATTTAAGGGCAATTGGCTCCTGACTGGAGATTATTCACTCACAGTTACTTATTCTGACCTGATAGAGGGCTGAAAAATGATGAAAGGTTTTCGATAGGATAGACGGAGAGAAGATGTTCCCACTTGTGGGGGGGGGAGACCAGAACTAGGGGGTCATCAGTATAAGACAATCACTAATAAATCCAATGGGGAATTCAGGAGAAACTCCTTTCCCCGGAGAGTGGTGAGAATGTGGAACTCGCTACCACAGGGAGTGGTTGAGGGGGAATAGCAGAGATACATTTAAGGGGGAAGCTGGATAAACACATGAGGGAGAAAGGAATAGAAGGATATGGGGAGAGGGTGAGATGAAGAGGGGGTTATTTCACAGTTTGACAACCGAAGAATCAGGGAGAAGTGCTGCATTTCCTCATAATGTTCATCATTGTCTCTCTCATTCTGTAATTCTCTCTCTCTCACACACTCTCTCTCACTCTCTCTCTCTCCACACACTCTCTCACACACACTCTCTCTCTCACACACACACTCTCTCTCTCCCACACACACTCTTTTTCTCTCTCTCACACACACTCTCTCTCACACACACTCTCTTTCTCTCTCCCACACACACTCTTTTTCTCTCTCTCACACACACTCTCTCTCTCTCTCTCTCTCTCTCACGCACTCTTTCTCTCACGCACTCTTTCTCTCACGCACTCTTTCTCTCACGCACTCTTTCTCTCACGCACTCTTTCTCTCACGCACTCTTTCTCTCACGCACTCTCTCTCTCACGCACTCTCTCTCACGCACTCTCTCTCTCACGCACTCTCTCTCTCACGCACTCTCTCTCTCACGCACTCTCTCTCTCACGCACTCTCTCTCTCACACACACTCTCTTTCTCTCTCACACACACTCTCTCTCTCACGCACTCTCTCTCTCACGCACTCTCTCTCTCACGCACTCTCTCTCTCACGCACTCTCTCTCTCACGCACTCTCTCTCTCACGCACTCTCTCTCACGCACTCTCTCTCACGCACTCTCTTTCACGCACTCTCTCTCTCACGCACTCTCTCTCTCACGCACTCTCTCTCTCACGCACTCTCTCTCTCACGCACTCTCTCTCTCACGCACTCTCTCTCTCACGCACTCTCTCTCTCACGCACTCTCTCTTTCACGCACTCTCTTTCACGCACTCTCACTCTTTCACGCACTCTCACTCTTTCACGCACTCTCACTCTTTCACGCACTCTCTCTCTCACGCACTCTCTCTCTCTCACGCACTCTCTCTCACGCACTCTCTCTCTCACGCACTCTCTCTCTCACGCACTCTCTCTCTCTCACGCACTCTCTCTCTTTCACGCACTCTCTCTCTTTCACGCACTCTCTCTCTTTCACGCACTCTCACTCTTTCACGCACTCTCACTCTTTCACGCACTCTCTCTCTCTCACGCACTCTCTCTCTCTCACGCACTCTCTCTCTCACGCACTCTCTCTCTCACGCACTCTCTCTCTCACGCACTCTCTCTCTCTCACGCACTCTCTCTCTCTCACGCACTCTCTCTCTCTCACGCACTCTCTCTCTTTCACGCACTCTCACTCTTTCACGCACTCTCACTCTTTGACGCACTCTCTCTCTCACGCACTCTCTCTCTCACGCACTCTCTCTCTCACGCACTCTCTCTCTCACGCACTCTCTCTCTCTCACGCACTCTCTCTCTTTCACGCACTCTCTCTCACGCACTCTCTCTCTTTCACGCACTCTCTCTCTCACGCACTCTCTCTCACGCACTCTCTCTCTCACGCACTCTCTCTCTCACGCACTCTCTCACGCACTCTCTCTCTCACGCACTCTCTCTCTCACGCACTCTCTCTCTCACGCACTCTCTCTCTCACGCACTCTCACTCTTTCACGCACTCTCTCTCTCACGCACTCTCTCTCACGCACTCTCTCTCTCACGCACTCTCTCTCTCACGCACTCTCTCTCTCACGCACTCTCTCTCTCACGCACTCTCTCACGCACTCTCTCTCTCACGCACTCTCTCTCTCACGCACTCTCTCTCTCACGCACTCTCTCTCTCTCACGCACTCTCTCTCTCACGCACTCTCTCTCTCACGCACTCTCTCTCTCACGCACTCTCTCTCTCTCTCGCGCACTCTCTCTCTCTCTCTCGCGCACTCTCTCTCTCTCTCGCGCACTCTCTCTCTCTCTCGCGCACTCTCTCTCTCTCTCGCGCACTCTCTCTCTCTCTCGCGCACTCTCTCTCTCGCGCACTCTCTCTCTCACGCACTCTCTCTCTCACGCACTCTCTCTCTCTCACGCACTCTCTCTCTCTCGCGCACTCTCTCTCTCACGCACTCTCTCTCTCACGCACTCTCTCTCTCACGCACTCTCTCTCTCTCTCGCGCACTCTCTCTCTCACGCACTCTCTCTCTCACGCACTCTCTCTCTCTCGCGCACTCTCTCTCTCACGCACTCTCTCTCTCACGCACTCTCTCTCTCTCGCGCACTCTCTCTCTCTCGCGCACTCTCTCTCTCACGCACTCTCTCTCTCACGCACTCTCTCTCTCACGCACTCTCTCTCTCACGCACTCTCTCTCTTTCACGCACTCTCTCTCTTTCACGCACTCTCTCTCTCACGCACTCTGTCTATCTCACGGACACTCTTTCACGCACTCTCACTCTTTCACGCACTCTCACTCTTTCACGCACTCTCACTCTTTCACGCACTCTCTCTCTTTCACGCACTCTCTCTCTCACGCACTCTCTCTCTCACGCACTCTGTCTATCTCACGCACTCTGTCTATCTCACGCACTCTGTCTATCTCACGCACTCTGTCTATCTCACGGACACTCTTTCACGCACTCTCACTCTTTCACGCACTCTCACTCTTTCACGCACTCTCACTCTTTCACGCACTCTCACTCTCTCACGCACTCTCACTCTCTCACGCACTCTCACTCTCTCACGCACTCTGTCTATCTCACGGACACTCTTTCACGCCCTCTCACTCTTTCACGCCCTCTCACTCTCTCACGCCCTCTCACTCTCTCACGCCCTCTCACTCTCTCGCGCGCTCTCTCTCTCTCGCGCTCTCTCTCTCTCGCGCTCTCTCTCTCTCGCGCTCTCTCTCTCTCGCGCTCTCTCTCTCTCGCGCTCTCTCTCTCTCGCGCTCTCTCTCTCTCGCGCTCTCTCTCTCTCGCGCTCTCTCTCTCTCGCACTCTCTCTCTCTCGCACTCTCTCTCTCTCTCTCGCACTCTCTCTCTCTCTCTCGCACTCTCTCTTTCACGCACTCTCTCTCTTTCACGCACTCTCTCTCTTTCACGCACTCTCTCTCTTTCACGCACTCTCTCTCTTTCACGCACTCTCTCTCTTTCACGCACTCTCTCTCTCTCACGCACTCTGTCTATCTCACGGACACTCTTTCACGCACTCTCACTCTCTCACGCACTCTCACTCTCTCACGCACTCTCACTCTCTCACGTACTCTCACTCTTTCACGCACTCTCACTCTCTCACGCACTCTCTCTCGCGCGCTCTCTCTCTCAAGTGCTCTCTCTCTCTCGCGCTCTCTCTCTCTCGCAATCTCTCTTTCACGCACTCTCTCTTTCACGCACTCTCTCTCTCTCACTCTCTCTCTCTCACGCACTCTCTCTCTCTCACGCACTCTCTCTCTCTCACGCACTCTCTCTCTCTCACGCACTCTCTCTCTCTCACGCACTCTGTCTATCTCACGGACACTCTTTCACGCACTCTCACTCTCACGCACTCTCTCTCTCACGCACTGTCTCTCACGCACTCTGTCTATCTCACGGACACTCTTTCACGCACTCTCACTCTTTCACGCACTCTCACTCTTTCACGCACTCTCACTCTTTCACGCACTCTCTCTTTCACGCACTCTCTCTCTTTCACGCACTCTCTCTCTCTCACGCACTCTCTCTCTCTCACGCACTCTCTCTTTCACGCACTCTCTCTTTCACGCACTCTCTCTTTCACGCACTCTCTCTTTCACGCACTCTCTCTTTCACGCACTCTCTCTTTCACGCACTCTCTCTCTCACGCACTCTCTCTCTCACGCACTCTCTCTCTCACGCACTCTGTCTATCTCACGGACACTCTTTCACGCACTCTCTCTCTTTCACGCACTCTCTCTCTTTCACGCACTCTCACTCTTTCACGCACTCTCACTCTTTCACGCACTCTCACTCTTTCACGCACTCTCACTCTTTCACGCACTCTCTCTTTCACGCACTCTCTCTCTCACGGACACTCTTTCACGCACTCTCTCTCTTTCACGCACTCTCACTCTTTCACGCACTCTCACTCTTTCACGCACTCTCTCTCTTTCACGCACTCTCTCACGCACTCTGTCTATCTCACGCACTCTGTCTATCTCACGCACTCTGTCTATCTCACGCACTCTGTCTATCTCACGGACACTCTTTCACGCACTCTCTCTCTTTCACGCACTCTCTCTCTTTCACGCACTCTCTCTCTTTCACGCACTCTCTCTCTTTCACGCACTCTCTCTCTTTCACGCACTCTCACTCTTTCACGCACTCTCACTCTTTCACGCACTCTCTCTCTCACGCACTCTCTCTCTTTCACGCACTCTCTCTCTTTCACGCACTCTCTCTCTCTCACGCACTCTCTCTCTCTCACGCACTCTCTCTCTCACGCACTCTCTCTCTCACGCACTCTCTCTCTCACGCACTCTCTCTCTCACGCACTCTCTCTCTTTCATGCACTCTCTCTCTTTCATGCACTCTCTCTCTTTCACGCACTCTCTCTCTTTCACGCACTCTCTCTCTCACGGACTCTGTCTATCTCACGGACTCTGTCTATCTCACGGACACTCTCTCTCTCACGCACTCTCTCTCTCTCTCACGCACTCTCTCTCTCTCACGCACTCTGTCTCTCACGCACTCTGTCTCTCACGCACTCTGTCTCTCACGCACTCTCTCTCTCACGCACTCTCTCTCTCACTCACTCTGTCTCTCACGCACTCTGTCTCTCACGCACTCTGTCTCTCACGCACTCTGTCTCTCACGCACTCTGTCTCTCTCACGCACTCTGTCTCTCTCACGCACTCTGTCTCTCACGCACTCTGTCTCTCACGCACTCTGTCTCTCACGCACTCTGTCTCTCACGCACTCTCTCTCTCACGCACTCTCTCTCTCACGCACTCTCACTCTCTCACGCACTCTCTCTCTCACGCACTCTCTCTCTCACGCACTCTCTCTCTCACGCACTCTCTCTCTCACGCACTCTCTCTCTCACGCACTCTCTCTCTCTCACGCACTCTCTCTCTCACGCACTCTCTCTCTCACGCACTCTCTCTCTCTCACGCACTCTCTCTCTCTCACGCACTCTCTCTCTCTCACGCACTCTCTCTCTCTCACGCACTCTCTCTCTCTCACGCACTCTCTCTCTCACGCACTCTCTCTCTCTCACGCACTCTCTCTCTCACGCACTCTCTCTCTCACGCACTCTCTCTCTCACGCACTCTCTCTCTCTCACGCACTCTCTCTCTCTCACGCACTCTCTCTCTCACGCACTCTCTCTCTCACGCACTCTCTCTCTCACGCACTCTCTCTCTCTCACGCACTCTCTCTCTCTCACGCACTCTGTCTCTCACGCACTCTGTCTCTCACGCACTCTGTCTCTCACGCACTCTCTCTCTCACGCACTCTCTCTCTCTCACGCACTCTCTCTCTCTCACGCACTCTGTCTCTCACGCACTCTGTCTCTCACGCACTCTGTCTCTCACGCACTCTCTCTCTCACGCACTCTGTCTCTCACGCACTCTGTCTCTCACGCACTCTCTCTCTCTCACGCACTCTCTCTCTCACGCACTCTCTCTCTCACGCACTCTCTCTCTCACGCACTCTCTCTCTCACGCACTCTCTCTCTCACGCACTCTGTCTCTCACGCACTCTGTCTCTCACGCACTCTGTCTCTCACGCACTCTGTCTCTCACGCACTCTCACTCTCTCACGCACTCTCTCTCTCACGCACTCTCTCTCTCACGCACTCTCTCTCTCACGCACTCTCTCTCTCACGCACTCTCTCTCTTTCACGCACTCTCTTTCACGCACTCTCTTTCACGCACTCTCTTTCACGCACTCTCTTTCACGCACTCTCTTTCACGCACTCTCTTTCACGCACTCTCTTTCACGCACTCTGTCTCTCACGCACTCTGTCTCTCACGCACTCTGTCTCTCACGCACTCTGTCTCTCACGCACTCTGTCTCTCACGCACTCTGTCTCTCACGCACTCTGTCTCTCACGCACTCTGTCTCTCACGCACTCTGTCTCTCACGCACTCTGTCTCTCTCACGCACTCTCTCTCTCACGCACTCTCTCTCTCACGCACTCTCTCTCTCACGCACTCTCTCTCTCTCTCACGCACTCTCTCTCTCTCTCACGCACTCTCTCTCTCACACGCACTCTGTCTCTCACACGCACTCTCTCTCTCACGCACTCTCTCTCTCTCACACGCACTCTCTCTCTCTCACACGCACTCTCTCTCTCTCACACGCACTCTCTCTCTCTCACACGCACTCTCTCTCTCTCACACGCACTCTCTCTCTCTCACGCACTCTGTCTCTCACGCACTCTGTCTCTCACGCACTCTGTCTCTCACGTACTCTGTCTCTCACGCACTCTGTCTCTCACGCACTCTGTCTCTCACGCTCTCTCTCTCTCACGCACTCTGTCTCTCACGCACTCTGTCTCTCACGCACTCTGTCTCTCACGCACTCTGTCTCTCACGCACTCTGTCTCTCACGCACTCTGTCTCTCACGCACTCTCTCTCTCACGCACTCTCTCTCTCACGCACTCTGTCTCTCACGCACTCTCACTCTCTCTCACGCACTCTCACTCTCTCTCACGCACTCTCTCTCTCTCTCACGCACTCTCTCTCTCACGCACTCTCTCTCTCACGCACTCTCTCTCTCACGCACTCTGTCTATCTCACGGACACTCTTTCACGCACTCTCACTCTTTCACGCACTCTCACTCTTTCACGCACTCTCACTCTTTCACGCACTCTCACTCTTTCACGCACTCTCTCTCTTTCACGCACTCTCTCTCTTTCACGCACTCTCTCTCTTTCACGCACTCTCTCTCTTTCACGCACTCTCTCTC
Source organism: Heterodontus francisci (assembly GCF_036365525.1). Taxonomy (NCBI): domain Eukaryota; kingdom Metazoa; phylum Chordata; class Chondrichthyes; order Heterodontiformes; family Heterodontidae; genus Heterodontus; species Heterodontus francisci. Next base: position 154,233 of record NW_027142303.1, read on the forward strand.
TCACGCACTCTCTCTCACGCACTCTCTCTCACGCACTCTCTCTCTCACGCACTCTCTCTCTCACGCACTCTCTCTCTTTCACGCACTCTGTCTATCTCACGGACACTCTTTCACGCACTCTCTCTCTTTCACGCACTCTCTCTCTTTCACGCACTCTCTCTCTCTCTCACGCACTCTCTCTCTCTCTCACGCACTCTCTCTCTCTCTCACGCACTCTCTCTCTCACGCACTCTCTCTCTCACGCACTCTCTCTCTCACGCACTCTCTCTCTTTCACGCACTCTCTCTCTCACGCACTCTGTCTATCTCACGCACTCTCTCTCTCTCACACGCACTCTCTCTCTCTCACACGCTCTCTCTCTCACACGCTCTCTCTCTCACACGCTCTCTCTCACACGCTCTCTCTCTCACACGCACTCTCTCTCACACGCACTCTCTCTCTCACGCACTCTCTCTCTCACACGCACTCTCTCTCTCTCACACGCACTCTCTCTCTCTCACACGCTCTCTCTCTCTCACACGCACTCTCTCTCTCTCACACGCACTCTCTCTCTCTCACACGCACTCTCTCTCTCTCACACGCTCTCTCTCTCACACGCTCTCTCTCTCACACGCTCTCTCTCTCACACGCTCTCTCTCTCACACGCTGTCTCTCTCACACGCACTCTCTCTCACACGCACTCTCTCTCTCACACGCACTCTCTCTCTCACACGCACTCTCTCTCTCACACGCACTCTCTCTCTCTCACACGCACTCTCTCTCTCTCACACGCACTCTCTCTCACACGCACTCTCTCTCTCACACGCACTCTCTCTCTCACACGCACTCTGTCTCTCACGCACTCTCTCTCTCTCACACGCACTCTCTCTCTCTCACACGCACTCTCTCTCTCTCACACGCACTCTCTCTCTCTTTCACGCACTCTCTCTCTCACACGCACTCTCTCTCTCTCACGCACTCTCTCTCTCTCACGCACTCTGTCTCTCATGCACTCTCTCTCTTTCACGCACTCTCTCTCTTTCACGCACTCTGTCTATCTCACGGACACTCTTTCACGCACTCTCTCTCTTTCACGCACTCTCTCTCTTTCACGCACTCTCTCTCTCTTTCACGCACTCTCTCTCTCTCTCACGCACTCTCTCTCTCTCTCACGCACTCTCTCTCTCACGCACTTTCTCTCTCACGCACTTTCTCTCTCACGCACTCTCTCTCTCACGCACTCTCTCTCTCACGCACTCTCTCTCTCACGCACTCTCTCTCTCACGCACTCTCTCTCTCACGCACTCTCTCTCTCTCGCACTCTCTCTCTCACGCACTCTCTCTCTCACGCACTCTCTCTCTCACGCACTCTCTCTCTTTCACGCACTCTCTCTCTTTCACGCACTCTCTCTCTCTCTCACGCACTCTCTCTCTCTCTCACGCACTCTCTCTCTCTCTCACGCACTCTCTCTCTCTCTCACGCACTCTCTCTCTCACGCACTCTCTCTCTCACGCACTTTCTCTCTCACGCACTTTCTCTCTCACGCACTCTCTCTCTCACGCACTCTCTCTCTCACGCACTCTCTCTCTCACGCACTCTCTCTCTCACGCACTCTCTCTCTTTCACGCACTCTCTCTCTCACGCACTCTCTCTCTCACGCACTCTCTCTCTCACGCACTCTCTCTCTTTCACGCACTCTCTCTCTTTCACGCACTCTCTCTCTCTCTCACTCACTCTGTCTCTCACGCACTCTGTCTCTCACGCACTCTGTCTCTCACGCACTCTGTCTCTCACGCACTCTCTCTTTCACGCACTCTCTCTCTCTCACGCACTCTCTCTCTCTCTCACGCACTCTCTCTCTCTTTCACGCACTCTCTCTCTCTCTCACGCACTCTCTCTCTCTCTCACGCACTCTCTCTCTCACGCACTCTCTCTCTCACGCACTCTCTCTCTTTCACGCACTCTCTCTCTCTCTCACGCACTCTCTCTCTCTTTCACGCACTCTCTCTCTCTCTCACGCACTCTCTCTCTCTCTCACGCACTCTCTCTCTCACGCACTCTCTCTCTCACGCACTCTCTCTCTTTCACGCACTCTCTCTCTCTCTCACGCACTCTCTCTCTCTCTCACGCACACTCTCTCTCACGCACTCTCTCTCTCACGCACTCTCTCTCTCACGCACTCTCTCTCTCACGCACTTTCTCTCTCACGCACTTTCTCTCTCACGCACTCTCTCTCTCACGCACTCTCTCTCTCACGCACTCTCTCTCTTTCACGCACTCTCTCTCTTTCACGCACTCTCTCTCTTTCACGCACTCTCTCTCTTTCACGCACTCTCTCTCTTTCACGCACTCTGTCTATCTCACGGACACTCTTTCACGCACTCTCTCTCTTTCACGCACTCTCTCTCTTTCACGCACTCTCTCTCTCTCTCACGCACTCTCTCTCTCTCTCACGCACTCTCTCTCTCTCTCACGCACTCTCTCTCTCACGCACTCTCTCTCTCACGCACTCTCACTCTCTCTCACGCACTCTCACTCTCTCTCACGCACTCTCACTCTCTCTCACGCACTCTCTCTCTTTCACGCACTCTCTCTCTTTCACGCACTCTCTCTTTCACGCACTCTCTCTCTCACGCACTCTCTCTCTCACGCACTCTCTCTCTCACGCACTCTCTCTCTCACGCACTCTCTCTCTCACGCACTCTCTCTCTCACGCACTCTCTCTCTCACGCACTCTCTCTCTCACGCACTCTCTCTCTCACGCACTTTCTCTCTCACGCACTTTCTCTCTCACGCACTTTCTCTCTCACGCACTCTCTCTCTCACGCACTCTCTCTCTCACGCACTCTCTCTCTCACGCACTCTCTCTCTCACGCACTCTCTCTCTCACGCACTCTCTCTCTCACGCACTCTCTCTCTTTCACGCACTCTGTCTATCTCACGGACACTCTTTCACGCACTCTCTCTCTTTCACGCACTCTCTCTCTTTCACGCACTCTCTCTCTCTCTCACGCACTCTCTCTCTCTCTCACGCACTCTCTCTCTCTCTCACGCACTCTCTCTCTCACGCACTCTCTCTCTCACGCACTCTCTCTCTTTCACGCACTCTCTCTCTCACGGACTCTGTCTATCTCACGGACACTCTTTCACGCACTCTCTCTCTGTCACGCACTCTCTCTCTCACACGCTCTCTCTCTCACACGCACTCTCTCTCACACGCACTCTCTCTCTCACGCACTCTCTCTCTCACGCACTCTCTCTCACACGCACTCTCTCTTTCACGCACTCTCTCTTTCACGCACTCTCTGTCTCTCACGCACTCTCTCTTTCACGCACTCTCTCTCTCTCACGCACTCTCTGTCTCTCACGCACTCTCTCTCTCACGCACTCTCTCTCTCACGCACTCTCTCTCTCACGCACTCTCTCTCTCACGCACTCTCTCTCTCACGCACTCTCTCTCTCACGCACTCTGTCTATCTCACGGACACTCTTTCACGCACTCTCACTCTTTCACGCACTCTCACTCTTTCACGCACTCTCACTCTTTCACGCACTCTCTCTCTTTCACACGCACTCTCTCTCTCTCACACGCACTCTCTCTCTCGCACGCTCTCTCTCTCGCACGCTCTCTCTCTCGCACGCTCTCTCTCTCGCACGCTCTCTCTCTCGCACGCACTCTCTCTCACACGCACTCTCTCTCACACGCACTCTCTCTCACACGCACTCTCTCTCTCACGCACTCTCTCTCTCACACACTCTCTCTCTCACACGCACTCTCTCTCTCTGACACGCACTCTCTCTCTCTCACACGCACTCTCTCTCTCTCACACGCACTCTCTCTCTCTCACACGCACTCTCTCTCTCTCGCGCACTCTCTCTCTCTCACACGCACTCTATCTCTCTCACGCACTCTGTCTCTCACGCACTCTGTCTCTCACGCACTCTCTCTCTCACGCACTCTCTCTCTCACGCACTCTCTCTCTCACGCACTCTCTCTCTCACGCACTCTCTCTCTCACGCACTCTCTCTCTTTCACGCACTCTCTCTCTCTCACGCACTCTCTCTCTCTCTCACGCACTCTCTCTCTCTCTCACGCACTCTCTCTCTCTCTCACGCACTCTCTCTCTCTCTCACGCACTCTCTCTCTCACGCACTCTCTCTCTCTCACACGCTCTCTCTCTCACACGCTCTCTCTCTCACACGCTCTCTCTCTCACACGCTCTCTCTCTCACACGCTCTCTCTCTCACACGCTCTCTCTCTCACACGCTGTCTCTCTCACACGCACTCTCTCTCACACGCACTCTCTCTCTCACACGCACTCTCTCTCTCACACGCACTCTCTCTCTCACACGCACTCTCTCTCTCTCACACGCACTCTCTCTCTCTCACACGCACTCTCTCTCACACGCACTCTCTCTCTCACACGCACTCTCTCTCTCACACGCACTCTGTCTCTCACGCACTCTCTCTCTCTCACACGCACTCTCTGTCTCTCACACGCACTCTCTCTCTCTCACACGCACTCTCTCTCTCACACGCACTCTCTCTCTCACACGCACTCTCTCTCTCTCACGCACTCTCTCTCTCTCACGCACTCTGTCTCTCATGCACTCTCTCTCTTTCACGCACTCTCTCTCTTTCACGCACTCTGTCTATCTCACGGACACTCTTTCACGCACTCTCTCTCTTTCACGCACTCTCTCTCTTTCACGCACTCTCTCTCTCTTTCACGCACTCTCTCTCTCTCTCACGCACTCTCTCTCTCTCTCACGCACTCTCTCTCTCACGCACTTTCTCTCTCACGCACTTTCTCTCTCACGCACTCTCTCTCTCACGCACTCTCTCTCTCACGCACTCTCTCTCTCACGCACTCTCTCTCTCACGCACTCTCTCTCTCTCGCACTCTCTCTCTCACGCACTCTCTCTCTCACGCACTCTCTCTCTCACGCACTCTCTCTCTTTCACGCACTCTCTCTCTCTCTCACGCACTCTCTCTCTCTCTCACGCACTCTCTCTCTCTCTCACGCACTCTCTCTCTCTCTCACGCACTCTCTCTCTCACGCACTCTCTCTCTCACGCACTCTCTCTCTCACGCACTTTCTCTCTCACGCACTTTCTCTCTCACGCACTCTCTCTCTCACGCACTCTCTCTCTCACGCACTCTCTCTCTCACGCACTCTCTCTCTCACGCACTCTCTCTCTTTCACGCACTCTCTCTCTCACGCACTCTCTCTCTCACGCACTCTCTCTCTCACGCACTCTCTCTCTTTCACGCACTCTCTCTCTTTCACGCACTCTCTCTCTCTCTCACTCACTCTGTCTCTCACGCACTCTGTCTCTCACGCACTCTGTCTCTCACGCACTCTGTCTCTCACGCACTCTGTCTCTCACGCACTCTCTCTTTCACGCACTCTCTCTCTCTCACGCACTCTCTCTCTCTCTCACGCACTCTCTCTCTCTTTCACGCACTCTCTCTCTCTCTCACGCACTCTCTCTCTCACTCTCTCTCTCTCTCACGCACTCTCTCTCTCTTTCACGCACTCTCTCTCTCTCTCACGCACTCTCTCTCTCTCTCACGCACTCTCTCTCTCTCTCACGCACTCTCTCTCTCACGCACTCTCTCTCTCACGCACTCTCTCTCTTTCACGCACTCTCTCTCTCTCTCACGCACTCTCTCTCTCTTTCACGCACTCTCTCTCTCTCTCACGCACTCTCTCTCTCTCTCACGCACTCTCTCTCTCACGCACTCTCTCTCTCACGCACTCTCTCTCTTTCACGCACTCTCTCTCTCTCTCACGCACTCTCTCTCTCTCTCACGCACACTCTCTCTCACGCACTCTCTCTCTCACGCACTCTCTCTCTCACGCACTCTCTCTCTCACGCACTTTCTCTCTCACGCACTTTCTCTCTCACGCACTTTCTCTCTCACGCACTCTCTCTCTCACGCACTCTCTCTCTCACGCACTCTCTCTCTCACGCACTCTCTCTCTTTCACGCACTCTCTCTCTTTCACGCACTCTCTCTCTTTCACGCACTCTCTCTCTTTCACGCACTCTCTCTCTTTCACGCACTCTGTCTATCTCACGGACACTCTTTCACGCACTCTCTCTCTTTCACGCACTCTCTCTCTTTCACGCACTCTCTCTCTCTCTCACGCACTCTCTCTCTCTCTCACGCACTCTCTCTCTCTCTCACGCACTCTCTCTCTCACGCACTCTCTCTCTCACGCACTCTCACTCTCTCTCACGCACTCTCACTCTCTCTCACGCACTCTCTCTCTTTCACGCACTCTCTCTCTTTCACGCACTCTCTCTTTCACGCACTCTCTCTCTCACGCACTCTCTCTCTCACGCACTCTCTCTCTCACGCACTCTCTCTCTCACGCACTCTCTCTCTCACGCACTCTCTCTCTCACGCACTCTCTCTCTCACGCACTCTCTCTCTCACGCACTTTCTCTCTCACGCACTTTCTCTCTCACGCACTTTCTCTCTCACGCACTCTCTCTCTCACGCACTCTCTCTCTCACGCACTCTCTCTCTCACGCACTCTCTCTCTCACGCACTCTCTCTCTCACGCACTCTCTCTCTCACGCACTCTCTCTCTTTCACGCACTCTGTCTATCTCACGGACACTCTTTCACGCACTCTCTCTCTTTCACGCACTCTCTCTCTTTCACGCACTCTCTCTCTCTCACGCACTCTCTCTCTCTCTCACGCACTCTCTCTCTCTCTCACGCACTCTCTCTCTCACGCACTCTCTCTCTCACGCACTCTCTCTCTTTCACGCACTCTCTCTCTCACGGACTCTGTCTATCTCACGGACACTCTTTCACGCACTCTCTCTCTTTCACGCACTCTCTCTCTCACACGCTCTCTCTCTCACACGCACTCTCTCTCACACGCACTCTCTCTCACACGCACTCTCTCTCTCACGCACTCTCTCTCTCACGCACTCTCTCTCTCACACGCACTCTCTCTCTCTCACACGCACTCTCTCTCTCACACGCACTCTCTCTCTCACACGCACTCTCTCTTTCACGCACTCTCTCTTTCACGCACTCTCTGTCTCTCACGCACTCTCTCTTTCACGCACTCTCTCTCTCTCACGCACTCTCTCTCTCTCACGCACTCTCTGTCTCTCACGCACTCTCTCTCTCACGCACTCTCTCTCTCACGCACTCTCTCTCTCACGCACTCTCTCTCTCACGCACTCTCTCTCTCACGCACTCTCTCTCTCACGCACTCTGTCTATCTCACGGACACTCTTTCACGCACTCTCACTCTTTCACGCACTCTCACTCTTTCACGCACTCTCACTCTTTCACGCACTCTCTCTCTTTCACACGCACTCTCTCTCTCTCACACGCACTCTCTCTCTCGCACGCTCTCTCTCTCGCACGCTCTCTCTCTCGCACGCTCTCTCTCTCGCACGCACTCTCTCTCACACGCACTCTCTCTCACACGCACTCTCTCTCACACGCACTCTCTCTCTCACGCACTCTCTCTCTCACACACTCTCTCTCTCACACGCACTCTCTCTCTCTGACACGCACTCTCTCTCTCTCACACGCACTCTCTCTCTCTCACACGCACTCTCTCTCTCTCACACGCACTCTCTCTCTCTCGCGCACTCTCTCTCTCTCACACGCACTCTATCTCTCTCACGCACTCTGTCTCTCACGCACTCTGTCTCTCACGCACTCTGTCTCTCACGCACTCTCTCTCTCACGCACTCTCTCTCTCACGCACTCTCTCTCTCACGCACTCTCTCTCTCACGCACTCTCTCTCTCACGCACTCTCTCTCTTTCACGCACTCTCTCTCTCTCACGCACTCTCTCTCTCTCTCACGCACTCTCTCTCTCTCTCACGCACTCTCTCTCTCTCTCACGCACTCTCTCTCTCTCTCACGCACTCTCTCTCTCACGCACTCTCTCTCTCACGCACTCTCTCTCTCACGCACTCTCTCTCTCACGCACTCTCTCTCTCACGCACTCTCTCTCTTTCACGCACTCTCTCACGCACTCTCTCTCTCACGCACTCTCTCTCTCACGCACTCTCTCTCTCACGCACTCTCTCTCTTTCACGCACTCTCTCTCTTTCACGCACTCTCTCTCTTTCACGCACTCTCTCTCTTTCACGCACTCTCTCTCTCTCTCTCACTCACTCTGTCTCTCACGCACTCTGTCTCTCACGCACTCTGTCTCTCTCACGCACTCTGTCTCTTTCACGCACTCTCTCTCTTTCACGCACTCTCTCTCTCTCTCACGCACTCTCTCTCTCTCTCACGCACTCTCTCTCTCTCTCACGCACTCTCTCTCTCACGCACTCTCTCTCTCACGCACTCTCTCTCTTTCACGCACTCTCTCTCTTTCACGCACTCTCTCTCTTTCACGCACTCTCTCTCTCTTTCACGCACTCTCTCTCTCTCTCACGCACTCTCTCTCTCTCTCACGCACTCTCTCTCTCACGCACTCTCTCTCTCACGCACTCTCTCTCTTTCACGCACTCTCTCTCTCTCTCACGCACTCTCTCTCTCTCTCACGCACACTCTCTCTCACGCACTCTCTCTCTCACGCACTCTCTCTCTCACGCACTTTCTCTCTCACGCACTTTCTCTCTCACGCACTTTCTCTCTCACGCACTCTCTCTCTCACGCACTCTCTCTCTCACGCACTCTCTCTCTTTCACGCACTCTCTCTCTTTCACGCACTCTCTCTCTTTCACGCACTCTCTCTCTTTCACGCACTCTGTCTATCTCACGGACACTCTTTCACGCACTCTCTCTCTTTCACGCACTCTCTCTCTTTCACGCACTCTCTCTCTCTCTCTCACGCACTCTCTCTCTCTCTCACGCACTCTCTCTCTCACGCACTCTCTCTCTCACGCACTCTCTCTCTCACGCACTCTCTCTCTCACGCACTCTGTCTCTCACGCACTCTCACTCTCTCTCACGCACTCTCACTCTCTCTCACGCACTCTCTCTCTTTCACGCACTCTCTCTCTTTCACGCACTCTCTCTTTCACGCACTCTCTCTTTCACGCACTCTCTCTTTCACGCACTCTCTCTCTCACGCACTCTCTCTCTCACGCACTCTCTCTCTCACGCACTTTCTCTCTCACGCACTCTCTCTCTCACGCACTCTCTCTCTCACGCACTCTCTCTCTTTCACGCACTCTCTCTCTTTCACGCACTCTCTCTCTTTCACGCACTCTGTCTATCTCACGGACACTCTTTCACGCACTCTCTCTCTTTCACGCACTCTCTCTCTTTCACGCACTCTCTCTCTCTCTCACGCACTCTCTCTCTCTCTCACGCACTCTCTCTCTCTCTCACGCACTCTCTCTCTCACGCACTCTCTCTCTCACGCACTCTCTCTCTCACGCACTCTCTCTCTCACGCACTCTCTCTCTCACGCACTCTCTCTCTTTCACGCACTCTCTCTCTCACGCACTCTCTCTCTCACGCACTCTCTCTCTCACGCACTCTCTCTCTTTCACGCACTCTCTCTCTTTCACGCACTCTCTCTCTTTCACGCACTCTCTCTCTCTCTCACTCACTCTGTCTCTCACTCACTCTGTCTCTCACGCACTCTGTCTCTCACGCACTCTGTCTCTCACGCACTCTGTCTCTCTCACGCACTCTGTCTCTTTCACGCACTCTCTCTCTTTCACGCACTCTCTCTCTCTCTCACGCACTCTCTCTCTCTTTCACGCACTCTCTCTCTCTCTCACGCACTCTCTCTCTCTCACGCACTCTCTCTCTTTCACGCACTCTCTCTCTCTCACGCACTCTCTCTCTCTTTCACGCACTCTCTCTCTCTTTCACGCACTCTCTCTCTCTCTCACGCACTCTCTCTCTCTCACGCACTCTCTCTCTCACGCACTCTCTCTCTCACGCACTCTCTCTCTCACGCACTCTCTCTCTCACGCACTCTCTCTCTCACGCACTCTCTCTCTCTCTCACGCACTCTCTCTCTCTCTCACGCACACT